>NC_091163.1:38666240-38678740 GCF_040958095.1 Procambarus clarkii
CTGCAGAGCAACAGAACATTGAAGGATCGAGAAAGAGGCTGAGGAATAGGTAAGGCAGCCATAATTGAGTTTAGACAGAAAATGAGAGGAGTACAAATAGAGTTGTGTGTGCCTACAGCCCCCCCCCCCCCCAGGAAATACTATACGAGATAAGACTAAGAATGCCCAAGACATTCAACTCAGAGGTGAATGACACTGTGTGACTAAGACAAATGGATGTGAAAAATCAAGAGTGGGGCAGTACAGTAACCCTATATGTAAGGGGTTTACCACAGAGAGAGACAAAGGAGAACAAGGGATGACATGCTTTTTGAGTAAAAGTCATAGCACAAGTCTTAGTCATAAAACATGAAGCCATGATTGGTGGCCCAAGATGACACATTAATGATCACAAGTTGGAGGTGACAATGGAGGGGGAGTGTGTTCATCACCATAACAGCAGAGGGTGAGAACATCAACATAAAGGGCTAATAAAATGGTAGAGAAAGGGGAGGGAGACCATTCACAGCAACCAGAAATAGAGTAGTGCTCAGAACACTACCTTTTGGGGACTTCCTCATACTGCTAAAAAAAAAAAAAAGTTCAAGCAAGCAGTACCAACCTTCACTTGACACAAATGATGAGAGGTAGCTTTGAAGGAAAAGTAAGAGATTACTATTAAGGCCAAAAGAATGCAGTTGGGTAAAAATATTGTATCTTCAGGTGATGTCATAAGCTTTACCTCCAAGTCTGGAAAAATGTATGTTGTGCTGTAGCACTTGTGAAAACCAAATTGGGAGTAGGAAAGATAGCCATGATATCCCAGGAACCATATGAGATGCACATCAATTATACACTTAATGAGTTTGCAGACACAACTTGTCAGGGCAATGGGACGAAATTCCTTACCGAAAATCCCTCAAGCGCCAATTTTCCAAATGGAAAGAACTGCCTCGAACCAGTCATTGGGGACGAATGTCATCTCCCAAATATGATTATAGAAATGCAGCAAATATTGCAAGGAACACAGAGGGAGATGAAGGAGCATCTCATAGTGATTACCATCCAAGCTCGCCATTGTAGAATTGCAACAGAACAAGGTGGACTGGAGTTCAGAAAGGCCGAAATAATTATTATTATTATTATTAGAGAAGGTAGAGGTTAGCAAAATAGTCCAAGAGGCAAAATTCAAGAAGGGGCTTATGAGTAAGGAAAGGAGGAGGATGATGAGCACCGGTGCTAATGGTTGAAAAGTACGAACCCATGGAGATGAAGGACTGGTGACAAGTTTGGAACAAATTTACCGAGCAGTATTATGGACCTTCTTCCAGATATGAGGTAGAAGAGTGTCAACAGTAACAGTGGAGACAGGATCTCCAACTCTCAAGTTCAGCTGTATGCATGGCTATATGGGTCACCACACTCGCCGTCCAAAACAAAACAAAAGATTCAAACATATTCCAGTAACATTACCTATTCCTGACTGCAAGCTTACAGTGTCCAGCCTGAGCAATGTCTGAATTCCGCCAAGCAAAACACTTCCATATGCCATGAAAGGCATTGTGAGGGACAGAGCAGAGAGCAACATCTATTAAGTTATAATGAGAAAGGAGGGAGTGTGAAAAGACACATCAGATAGGCAGGGAAGAGCAATATGTAGAGGAAAAAGATTTAAGTCCGATTTATCAAACTGCCACCGAAGGAAAGAGAGAGGAGGGTGGAAGAAAAAGAAGGAAATGAGAATGGGGAAATGGCCACTGTTATTGTGTCAACAACTCTCCATGTCAGGTCTATATAAATGGAGGAGGAGCAGAGAGATATATTGATGCAGGAAAGAGTGCGAGTACGCGAGTCAACCTGAGTGGCCTCTCTGGAATTTACGAGAGACAAAAGAAAAGAGAGAACAAAAAGATTCTAGATGAAAGCCTTAGGTATTTGTAAGAACATTGCCCCAGAGGGCATGCCAACAGCTAAAACCACCTAAAAGGAGTACAGACTCTGGCAATGAGTTTAAAAGATGTGTGAGATCAGGAAGAGAAATCTCAACACATGGAGGGAGAGAAATGGAACAGATGGTATATACCATTGATTGACAAAGATATGAATGGCAGTAGAATGCACATTTGATTGAAAAACAAGAGGAACCAAAGGAACATAATTTCATATCAAGAGAACAGTCAAGTTAGGGTTACCAGAAACTGAGGTGAAGGAGAAAAAGGAATAACTGCAGAATCAACCAAGAAAACTGCCACTCCAGGTGATGTGATAGTCACCACTGGGGAGGCGGAGGTCGACCCTGCCACAGGAAGAGGCTGGGAAATGAAGAGGCTCTGAATAGGTAGCCAAAGACAAAGCTTAGTCTGGCTCCACCACAACCAGGACTATGGAGTCCAGTTTTCCAGCACAGTCCAACTCAAGGGCCTGGTCACCCACCCCACACCTTGAGAAGGAGAATTGCAATTAGAATTAAACATAAAAAAAATTATACTTTGCTGTCCTGCACCTCCACCCACCATGAAGCCCAACAATGAGAAGCACATGAGCAAGCAACCTAACTGGTAATCGAAACAGTATAAATGGATCATCATTGAAGGGTCTGAATGAAAGTCCACTATGGGCTCACAATAGCCTGTGCTACTTGGAACTTGTTTCAAGTAGCTATATCTAAACAACAACCACCGGGTCTGAATGGTATCCCATGGATCGATAGGGGTACAATCTCGCTATGCTCATTTGACCTGATGTCTAACTAGGCGGGCTATCTAGACAAGCCAACTGATTCAGGTGAGCCACACTGAACCTCCCCAGTCCTCCCACCAAAGCAGCATTGCTCCCCAGGGGCTGCAGCTGCTGGGTAGGCTAACTACCAGATGAGGGAACAGGGAAATGTACAAGGTCACCATGCATGGCTAATGCACATGAGGGCAATTTGTCTGTGCACCATCACAGCAGCCTGGAGAGGGGAGCAGGAGCCATCCCCACCCACCTGTCGGAGGTGGGGATGGGCCTCTCACCTCATCAAGGAACCTCCCCTCACTTGAGGGGTATACCATGTGCATCATCACAGCAGCCTGGAGAGGGGAGCAGGAGCCATCCCCACCCACCTGTGGAAGGCACAAAGGAACCCCTCACTGAGGGGGCCTACCATGTGTATATTACAAAGCTTAATAGCTTTCAGAAAAAATTAATATACTGCACATTAAACAAATAATAGGTATATTAAAATAGTTTCTCTTTACTATTTTTATTACTTTTTTATACATAGTGTATATAAAAATACAAATATTATACAGTAATGTCCATGGTATATGTATTTCATTTCATTATTTTCTAGTGAAACTTTCAAGTGAATGGAGAGCACACACTCAACATATCACAGGGACAAATTGTGTACTGTAGCATTAATCCATCATTGTATACATAATCTAAAACAACCAAGCTTAACCATGTAATATACATGCTCCGCATGCATACCATACATTCATGTAATATTTAATATAGCAAATTTAAACTTCAACATGAATGCTTTCTTGCTATTTTCTTTTATTAAAAATATAAACTATTTTAACCCTTAGACCACGCATATTACCGCACATATTGGGGGCCTGGTAGCGAAAAATATTTGAATTTTGTAAAAATAACTTAAAAAAAACAAATCTCCAATTTATTGGCTTCAGTGTTGGTGAAACTTTCATACAAATATTTTCAGAAATTGATTTTAGACAAATTTTTGAAAAATAATAACGTTTTATTGATAAGGAGAACAGCTGCTAATAACTGGAACTGAAGGATTATGCAGTAATAAAGAGATGCAAGTACCTGTCCGACGCTCAAAGAAGAACAATAGTAGTAAGAAGTGTCCACAAAGTGGCTATACAGTTGGTGCCTTTATATCATTGCTGAGTAATACATAATAACACAAATTATGATGAATAACTATGTTAATATGCTCTATTTTGTTATACAGTATATCATAAATACATTGTCCAATGTTAATATATGCTACTTTCATCAATGTCCCAAAAAAATATTTTTTTAGGCGATTTTTTTTTTTAAGATTTTAGTTTTTTTTCTCCCTTGTTCATTATCTGATTTTGTTGTAACCTTTACATCCTGGAGAATGCAGATGTTTCCCTAACTATGTGAAGATAAAATGAAATTGCTCAACAAATAAATCAGTCAACTTGCAAAACTCGGGATTTAATTTTTTTTGGCTGATTTCAAACTATTTTCTTTGTCTCTTTAGGTTGTTTTGATGATTAGGGACCAGATTAGGACTTTTTCAGTCATATAAAGTATACCCTAAATATATCCCCTAAATCATTATAATTATCCCTATATTTTGTATTATTTTGGGGTTATGTTTTCTGGACTTCATTTTAACACCTACAACTTTCACATATTCGAGTACGAATGCCAAACAATGTTTATTAAAACATACAATTAAATTAACAAAATAAAACTACCTTTATTCATTGTTGATAACTTCAACTTCAATTATCTCTGAAACTAGAATTTCAACTTTGAGTGGCTTCTAAAATTTCAGTTTTTGATCGATTCTCACTATTTTGACAAATTGTGTGCTCAGCTGTCTGTTCGTCAATCCCTTCATAATAGATTTTTCATAAACTTTATAGATTTGGAGTTATAATTTTTTTGGGTCTAAATTTGCCGTATATTTCAAATGCCCTATTGATGATTTTTTTTACAGTAAACTATACTAAAAATCTATATTCTAATTTGAGGAAAATGAAGATCATGTGCTATTCTGAGAGAATAACAACATTAAATGAACAATTGGTCATAGTTCATATTTTTTATTCTGAATTGAAAATCTAAAGTTTTCAATATTAAAATTAATTTTGATTCTCTTGTTTTTCCAAGTTATGCTGTGATCATTTAGACAAAGTTGGAGCATTTGCCTAGTTGATTATGCAAAAAAACATTGGAAAGTGTTTGTGCAAGTTTTAAAAACTTGTGTTAAATTATTTTGTCAAATCGCATATGTATGTATTGCGCAGTCTAAGGGTTAATATTATAAAGGTATCTTTATAAGTAGGTTTCTTTACAAAATTAAAGAATTTTTTGTTAATTTCCCACCAGATCCCGCCACTACCCAACAGTGACTGGAAAAAGATGGTGACTAGCTGGACTCCAAACTAAGCATCCATCGACCTGCAAAGAGACCAACCAATAGCTCAGGACTGAGTGAGGCAATAATAAATTACTGTACTTTCATCTTAATTCAAGATGAGAGTAAAAAGCTTGTTCACCAACCTAACCTCTCACTCAATACATTGCATGTTTTACAAGTCGACCAATCCATTAAAGATTTGGTTGTATTAGTAACAAAGCATTTGTCACGTAATTCCCCAGCATAGCAGAGGAAACTATCTCTTCCTACTCACCTTCATATACATAACTCTGCATATCACCTTTACACCACCCAACTCAGATGTATATCTAGAAAGCACCCACCAACACCCTCCACCCAGCCACAGAGCCCCAGGCAGGAGTTTCTGCCAGCTCTGGTTATCTATAGGTAACTAGCAGTTATGCTGCCGGCTTCCAATTCCAGCCTCAGTGACAAAGGATGTGGTGTCCCCAGCAGGGGGGTATAAGTACCCCTGACCTCACTCACCATGGTAATACAGTATCTTCTGGTGCTCTGGGTCAACACTGTTCCTCCATGCAACGTGTGCCTCCTCGCTGCCTCATGTTCAAGTGTCAGTCTCGTGTAAATATTCTTGTCACCATTATTTCTTGAATTAACGTAAGTTTGTACATGTTACTATTTTGTTTTCTCGTGTGATAGCCAACTGTATGTTAACAGGATTTCAGGTATTATTTTTCATGTGTTTGTTCAACTTCAATATTAGAGTAAAGTGTGTAAAGTTTCATCTGATTATTCTATGCAATTTTCACACTGCAAGAGCCAAACATCACTTTTTTTTAATTAACACGAGGTGCGAGCCACAATACACCTGCCTAATATAGCTGCACTACTGCGTCGCGCCACATTAAATAGGGGCCTGTCCTAGGAGCTGTCCTCAGGAGCTGTTCCTAGTAACCTTTGCTTAAATAATATTGCTTAAAAGAAATATTGCCAGAACAACCGTGGACATCTTCCAGAGAAAACTAGATTGTTTTCTAAAAAAAAAGTGCCGGACCAACCGGGTAGTGGTGGGTATGTGGGCCTGCGGGCCGCTCCAAGCAACAGCCTGGTGGACCAAACTCTCACAAGTCAAGCCTGGCCTCGGGCCAGGCTTGGGGAGTAGAACAACTCCCAGAACCCCATCAAGCAGGTATTGTGTTTAATTGTTTTATTTGGCTATTACACTTACAGTATTTGCATTTTTTCAGAATTCATATGAAAATTTTCATATTGACAAGTTAAAATATTTACATTATAGGTGTAGCAATTTGTGATCTGTTTATAAGATTAACTGTTGGTTACATGACATTTTATGTGCAAATTCATGCTCGTAATGGTTAGTCTTTTAAACTATTGCTGTATCTTATTTACTCATATTAATTTTGTCCCAGCTAAAGTAACTCAGACAGATTACCCCCCTCGGGTACTTATTCTGTACTATGGTTTGTCTCTGAAGTAAATACAGTGGTACCTCGATTAACGAGCGGCTCTATCTACGAACATTTTGAGTAACGAGTGAGGCACTCACAGCAAATTTGTCTCTATTGACAAACTTCACCTCTATTAACGAGCAAAACCACATGGTGCTTCCTAACGTCTCGCGGGTTCTCGCAAATTCTCGGACGCCTCCGACGCCAGTGTTGTTGTTGTTGTTGTTGTTGTATCACACACGACAAGCATCCCTCTGCATTTACTTGCGCTTTTCTTTGGGTTTTTTGTGGTTTTGTGACTACAATTTGTAACGTACGATGTCGCCAAAGAAGCTGCTTGTTAAAGATAGTGTTGTCAAGAGGAAGAAACACACAATTACTGTGGATTTGAAGAAGGAAATTATAGCAAAGCATGAGCGTGGTGTCTGTGTGACTGATCTCACAAGGAAGTATGGCAGGGCCTCATCAACAATTTGCACCATTAGTAAGGGGATGAGGAGGTAAGGGAGGATGCTGCCTTCTTCCAGTGAGATCAGTGAAGTGTTGGGAATGTTTGAAAAGGTGACCACATTCTTGGAAGAGCTGCCCTGATAAAGCAGTGACAACCCGGTGTGTGAACATGTTTAATGACAATTTGCCGTCTCATTTTAGGAACATCCTAAAACAGAGACAAAAGCAATTGTCAAGAAATATGTTCTTTGCAAAAGTAGAGAAAAGAGGAGCCACTAACAGTGAACCACAACCCGTTCCCAGTGGGGTGAAACTCCCAAGAAGAGAGAGGCCGCCTGACTCAGAGGTGGATTCTCCTTCCACACCATAACCCCTCTCCTCCTTCCCACCTCCCCATCGTCTCCCTCAAGCCAGCAACGACTCTTCATAAGGTAAACATGAAAACAGTACAACAAAACATTTATAATTACATGTGCAGTATCATATTTACATTATAAAATGTCATACAAATATGGATGTTTTTGGGAGTGGAACGGATTAAATTTATTTCCTTTATTTTAAACGGGGAAATTTGTTTCTTAAGACGCGTTTTCCACGTAACGAGCTCGGTGCCAGAACGGATTAAACTCGTTGATCGAGGTGCCACTGTAGTTCCACTTTGCATTACGATCTTAGGATAAAGTTTTGGGCCAAAGTTCCTTTCACATCCAGAATTGTGTTGTACATTCGGGACTCGTACAGCCATTCTCATCCAGTGTTGACACTCTCTGCACCCCTAAGCCTTCATTCAAAGTCCATGATTAACTGCTCAGGTAGGGAGTTTACTATTCTTTCACAGAGCACAAGGAATGGTAACTCTAAGAGTTAATTTCCTAACTCCAGTAGGACACCTTAGGTCCTTATCTTCAATAGAAGAGTAATACTAGCTACAGTATGGGGTACAGATATCCCTACACATTTTTCTCAGTTTACTGCCACGAAACATTCATATATTTTGTTTCAGCAAGTCCTTACTAAAGTCAAAAACTTAAGTTTTATTTCAGTTTATCATATATAGTACAGTAATTTATCTTGTAAATTTATTGTGTTGCCTTACATGATAGTTACGTACTTACAGTGTTGCCACTTCTTTAACAATTATTCTTGAGCATGTTGCCACATCTCATATTAGTGTGATACTCCTCACTTATTGTTCACCTACAGGGTATGCACAATTCTTCCATTACTGTATTTCATTACAGTACAGTATTTGTATTATATTAACCATGTTTCGCTTAACCACCTTCCGTTCCAACCCAGAGGAGGAACTTTCTAATTTAATTTGTGCCACTAGAGCCAAATTACTAACCCTAGCCACAGAATATCACCTCTCTGTGCAACATGGTGCCACCAAAACAGACCTATACAATCTGATCTTAGATTATCTAGCTGAAAATGATCTCATCACTTCAGAACAGCAGGAACAATATCAAATTGCTGAGAAATCTGCACTTGCACTCATGAAATTGAAAATTGAGTTAACCCAATTAGAAGCTGCTAATAATGAAATAAAACTGGAAATGAAAAGACAAGAAGTGGAACAATAACATCAACGACAAAAAAAAAAAAGTGGAACTTTCAACGTGAACAAGAACAAGCTGCCTTACAACGTCAACAACAACAACAACAAGCTGACTTACAACGTCAACAACAGAAAGAAGCTGAATTAGAACGTACACGCAAACAAGAAAGAATCCAGCTCCAAGAATAAGAAGCTGCACTTCAACGTCGACGAGAAGTAGAATGACTCCAGAAACTAGCTCACAAACTTCAACTCAAGAGACAACAAGAAGAAAATGAAGCTGATATCTTAATATGCTTGGAACGAGACAAAGCAGACACCGCACTCAATTACCGAAGTCAGGAGTTGGGACCTGAAACCTCCCACATCCAACAGCAACAGCAAACAGAAGCCATCTTACCAGTATGTTTCAATCCTTCACAATGTATTAAAATGATGCCACCTTTTGTGGAGACAGAGGTAGATTAATTTTTGCCTTGCAACTCAGCTACTCTGGCCTAGGAACCAATGGTAAGTACTTCTCAGAGCTCATCTTACAGACAGAGCCACCTTGACACTCGGTACTCTTGCCACCGAAACAGATTACGATGTGTTAAAGCAAGCAGTCCTTGATGCTTACCTTCTGTCCACTGAAAATTATCGACAACATTTCAGGGACTCTATCAAAACTAATGCTCAAACCTATGTTGAACATGTGCAGACCAAGAGCAGATACTTTATGAAATGGTTAGAATCAGCTCAGGTAACTACCTTGAACGAGTTGATTAATCTCTTACTTGTGGAAGAATTTAGGCAACGTATTCCTAACCCCTGTGAGTCTCTATCTTGCAGATAAGAGAGAGACAAACCTCAGTAAGTGTGCACAGTTAGCTGATACCTATAGTCTCAAACATAGAGCTTTTGATTCCTATTCCAGTAAACCATCTTGGTCAAGCTATGCTCCATCTAAAGTAAGTCCTAAAGACATTTACTATGCACTTTACTGCAGGTACTGCAAAACTTATGGAAACACCATAGAAAAGTGTCCAAATCCTCACTGCAAAACTACAACCGACTAAACCTCAACCTTTGAAGCCTAATAAGCCTGTCTTACATGTAAATGTTCCCGTTACTGATCTTGCTTTATTTGACAGACATGTGTATCCAGGAACTGTCTCTGCCAACGGCAGATTTTCTGATGAAAAGGTCTCAATAAGCATCTTGAAGGACACGGCTTCGCTGTCAAATATTCTACTAAAAACCGCTGCACCTCACCTCACCTACACTGAAACTATCCTGATCACCGACCTCACAGCCACCACACCTTACCCGCTAACCAGTTCACCTGGATTGTCCATTCATTAATGGAGACATCCAAGTCGCCATTTGAGAAAAAACCTCTCCCCCCTGCCAGGAATTCAACTTTTCCTGGGCAATGACTTGGCCAGTTAACAAGACTCCACCAACTTGAACATATACAACAAGCCCCAGGTACAGTATGTTACTCAGCCATAGACGAGGAAAACCCTGCCATGACTTATGCAGCAGAGTAAGAGGTTACGGTGACAGAAGAACCAGCAGACATCTCAAAGCCTGTTCTAGTGACTACCAGTGCGCAAGCCATCCAGCTACCACAAGTCGCAGCAGCTGTCCCCTCAAGACTTGCAAGGACTCCCACTGAATCTCAACCTGTTTGAGTGCCGTAAGTTATAACAATCTGACATTTCTTTGACTCCCTTGTTTTTTTCCAGACTCGGATTAAGAAAGACTCAATCCCTGGATTCTATATCCATGACAACCAATTGTTGTACCATAAATTCAGACCCAGTAAACTCAAGGCAGAGGGTCACTAGGCTAATGTGAATCAGTTCTGAATCAGAAACTGCCCAAAACGCTACACATACTAGTGGCTGTACAAAAATGTAACAACTCTTGTATATATCTCAAAAAAAAAAAAAGAAAAAAAAAATAGAAGTTAGTAGTGCCAACATCCCTAAAGTCAGAAATCTTAAGTGTAGCTCATGGCCTGATGTCTCATTAAGGGGGCATATCATTCTAAATCGTTATAAATTAAAAGTTGTTCAATTTGCTTATAATTTTTTTTATGAAATGGTTATAGAAAGGGCTGCAACTGGTCCAAGTTTCACCATCACACCCTAAACAGAAAAGGAGAAAAAAAATACACAACTTATTATGCAACGAATGTTCAACATTCTCAAATAATCTCAGGGAACACATGTGTCAACTAAAATGTCTACTATGTGCTGTAGAAGCGCAAACTCTTGTAATAATTGTAATATGTGTGTGCAATATATTTATATTTAAGATTTTTTTTTTTCTTTTTTTTTTTTCTTTTTTTTTTTTGGTGAATATTTTTTTCTCGTTTGTTATCATGGGATTTGCATGAAACTTGCACACCTTGCTCAATGGATGCCTATCTGCAAGGGTGCCAATTATGAACGAAATCTGTCGAAGTCAAGCTCAGCTACAGGTGGCCAAACTTGGATCTTTATTTTACTCTGGAAAGTAATTTACACCTTCAAATTACTTCAGAGCTTTCATTTATTAATCAATTTACATGCAAATTACACCTTATATGTAGCGTTTGTGCTTCTACAGAATCTAGTAGACATTTTAGTCCAAAGTCTATTTGTTGATTTTATAAAAATTTATAAATATCATATATTGCATATTTTTTTAGAAGGGTAACTTTGAAAAATTATATTATTGCACTAAACACATTTTTGATAAAACTGATCACTAGAATCCTTTATTATGTGCTTAATTTAATATCTGAGTGTTATAGAAATGATTTTAGTTGACACATGTGTTCCCTGAAACTATTTGAAAATTCGTTGCATAATTCGTTGTTTATTTTTTTTCTCCTTTTCTGCTTAGGGTGTGATGATGAAAGTTGGACCAGCTGGAGCCCTTTCTATAACCATTTCATGAAAAAATTTATAAGCAAATTGAACCACTTTTAATTTTACATTGATATGCCCCCTTAAGGCATCAATAAGACTTATAATGCTCTTCTTCAGAACTATTTTTGGCCAGGCATGGCACGAGATGTCAAGACCTTTATTAACACTTGCCATACGTGTCAAATGGCAGGTAAACCTAATGTTCCCATTCCTAAGGCACCACTCATTCCAATCCCTGTTCCTACAGAACCTTTTTCTAAACTCATAACAGACTGTGTCGGACCCCTACCTAGAACCAGGTCTGGTAACATGTACATTATCACAATCATGTGTCCAATCACCAGGTTCCCAATAGCAATTCCTGTCAAGAATATCACGGCTGCTACTGTTGTAAAGCACTTGCTTCAGGTCTTCACTTATCACGGATTCCCAAAGAAAATTCAAAGTGACTGTGGAACTAATTTCACCATTGAGTTGTTTAAGAAAACCCTTTGGGAATTAAATATCACTCATGTCTTGTCAAGCCTATAACATCCCGGTTCACAGGGATCTCTAGAACGTAACCATCAAACCATCATATCTATGTTAAAGAAATTTCACATCAGTACTCATAAAGATTGTCATAATCAATTAGACCTCCTTATGCTTAGTTTCAGAAGCCTTCCAAATGAATCCTTTGGAGTATCTCGTTATGAGATGCTCTACAGTCGTAACTGCCATGGTCCCCCTTAAAGCCTTTAACCCCCTTAACTGCGCGGCTTCCAAATATGACACTTTGACAAACACCCAAATCACGGAACTATTTACTCTACCCACCATGAGAGTAAGGACAAGACCGGAATATAACGATGCCAACACAGAAGACACTGTTCAACATAACAGGCCTATTACACCTGATTAATCTTTTTAAGTGCTTTGCCCCCCCCCCCCATTTATCCCCTATTTATCCCCTATGTATCCCCCTTGTCTTTTCCTTTATAGTACTTGTTTTATCACCTGACCCTGTACTGGTATAAATTAAT
>NC_091163.1:38683740-38853740 GCF_040958095.1 Procambarus clarkii
AAGAAAATTTAAAATATTAACCTGTGATATGATGAAGAAACTTTTCTATCAGTCTGTGAACTTAATCCCAATCTCCTGCCAAAAAAGGAGGCCTGGTCAAGGACCAGGTCGTGAGGACGTTGAGCCCCGATATCATCGCAAGGTATCCTAAGCAAATCCACACATCCCCTGCTTCAGCAAACCAGAATTCACTGAATCAGGTGAGTAAATCTGGCCTAGAGAGTGAGAGTACCAACCGGATATTTGCCAAATCAAGGTTTACTGAATTGAGGTTCCACTATATAGGGATTTAACAATTAGAAAACAAGCTTTCTCAAATCATCTTGTGTATGATTTTACCATAGCCCTTTATAACTACACTTGACTATACCTCTTTATAACTACACTTAAGAAATTGTCACCAACCTGCGTAACAGAACGTCGTCATCAGGGTATTTAGCTGCATATTCAGGATGAGAACGGTAATACACAGCCTTCATATCCATGAGAAAATTGTACAACTTCTCTCCATAAACCTGTGGATAGAACACTACTGCATTATTTTGCTAAATTACATTGCTAATTAAATCTCACAAATATAACCCCAGCACTACGTCATTGTTTACTGCCAACATCTTCCTCTCCAATACGCAAGAAAATTAAAACATTTTCCTTTTACTACTGTAGAAAAAATGCATTCCTTGATCACGTGAAAGTAATAAAAAAATTGTATGTGACTTACTTTGGCTATTATGAAGCCCAGAAGTCAGATGATTCACAAGCATTCATTGAACATTCGCCCCATAGCAGTCTGCCTAGCTCTGCCATGGAGTGGGAGTTGACGTAATGATATTTTTAGAAACCACTGTATTTATTCAGGCTCTTTTTTTCCTCCCAGTTATAGTACAGTGACACCTCGGCTTAGGAATGTCCCTCTTTAAGAACTTTTCGGATTACGAGCCCAATTTCTTCAGAAAATCCGAATCGGATTAAAAAATTTGCCTCGGATAAAGTAGTACTGTATGTTGATACCTGTATGGCCGACCTGGCACGTGGTGGCACGGCGACCGAGCCTCAGTTTACCAGTGCCTCCCGCCTAGTGACAATCGCGCTTGAATTCTTTGTAAAGAATTTTAGTATTTTTAGGATTTTTGAGTATTTGAACATAATACCAGCGTTAAATGTAACCATTTTCTGGATGAGCCCTGGAGGCTCCCTGGAGCTTATTGGACTAATGTATGTTATATTAGACCGGGACATTAACTAAGGAGTTCAGACCTACCAGGGACCAGTGCCAGAACCTGGCCCCTTCTGAGAGGTTTCAGGGAGCAATGGCCCTGGAAAACCCCCTTGTGGTTGGGATTTTCCTTATCTGCCATCGACCGGGGTTAGGCACCCAGAAAGGCAGGCATAACAAAACAAACCCCACATGGTAAAAACTAAAACAGAAAACCAAACAGAGAGGTAGAAACTCCCTACAATCCCAAGGAAACTAGCAAACATCACACTTTAATGCCGTGCCGATTGCCCGCGCAGCCCTCCCCACCCTGAGAGGGGGAGAGGGGAGCCCCAGACCTCACCACGCTGGCTGCCTAGCATCAGTTCAAAAGCTAAGCTTCAACCAACGCAAAAAAACTGCCGACCGGTGGGAGGGAGGGTTGCAAGGGAGCCTCCGGGGCTCAACCAGAAAATGGCATTTCATTACATTCAATGCTGGTTTTCTGTGGGGAGACCCTACGGCTCCCTGGAGCTTCATACCCAAAGAGAAGGAAAAGAAAGGGCTGACCCGGAAGGCTGCCTCCACAAACTCCGCAACGCGAAGCCGAGACAACAGGCTGCAACCTGCGACCCAAAGCAACAAGAACACACAGAAGCAGACACGCGCACAAAGAACGGGCGGCCAGGAACCTGAGCGACCCTCGAATCCTCGTGCCCGAACTAAGCCCTAAACGTCACCAACACGGCAGTGAAAGCTGCAAACATCCGAACGGCACGGGCGCAAGGATAGACCGCAGGCTGGTAGACTTAAAAATTCTGCGGAAGACCTGGAAGACTGAACCCTGAAACAGGTAACGAGGGGAACAGGATCAACCCAAAGCACATCCCCAGACACGGTACGCAGGTAACAGCAAAGAGGCACAACCGGACAACACAAGACGCATCCCCGGCCGAACCAAGCAAGCATCAATAACCCAAGGACTCCTCCGAAAAGCAGTCGTCTCAACCGTCACCAGGAGGATGGAGAAAGGTGGCAAACATACAAACCTACCACCAGTACCAAAAGAGCAGAAACCCCTGCACCGGAAGAGAGCCGGAAGCTCCCCGACCCGACCTACAGAGGCCCATGCCAACAAAATATGGCCTATGAAAACCAAACTTGAACTGAAGGGGCTACCACAAACTGAGAAGATGAGAGGGCACCCTGATCAAGAACCAGGACAGCTCAGGCGACACACTAGCAGGCCGGAGGTGAAACAAAACACGAGAAAGCGTACGGAACGGAGCAGATGTGACGTCCACCCCGAATGCAAGCCGGAGCGGCTCCGCCAGCGTCGCACAAAAGGAGGCGACAGTGAGAAACATCAAATAACTGTAGTCCTGAAAACCCAAGAAAGGACAAGATAACCCGATGCAAAAGAGAAGACAACCTACAAAGAGCATGAAAAAGGTGAATAGAAACACCAGGAACATCATACTGTCGCTGAAACGAAGCTCGCAGGTGGGACACCATTAACGAAGCCACCTGATCACCATTGAGATGGTGATACATCCACGTCAAATTACCAGACTCGAAGAGCCGAGGAGAAGGCCAAACCAGTCACATACAGGACCGGTCCGACCTGCCGAAAGAGGCGGAGCCGCGGGAAAACGCCCCGGGTTCGGAACACTATCTAGCAGCATCTGAAAATAAAGCTGGGCCGGTCACCAAGGGACCATGAGGACTATTCTCCTTGGGAATGGACTCCAACCGAGCCAGAACCAGAAGCAACAGCTGGACCAGGAGAAGAGGATACAGGAACCCCCACCTCGACCAGTCCTGCTGAAAGGCATCCATCGTGAACGCCTCGCAGGCGGGTAAGGGCACCACATAGAATGGGCGACGCCGAGACCATACCGACGCGAAGATGTCCATGGCCAGGAGTCCATACATCCGACAGAGCCAACGAAATGAGTCGGGGACAACCAGCCAATCCACGAACAGAGAAATGAACCGAGACAGGCTGTCTGCCAGGATGCAGGACACACCCCGGACATGAATGAACAAATGGATTTGTTCATTTGATGCATCTCGTTAGTGTGATCTCTGTGTGTGGTGATGTAAGGGCGAAGAGGGAGAACGGCCTATTGACATAGCTCGGGTGCAGGGGGGGGGGGTTGTGTAAAAGCCTGGTTTGTGCCTCGGAGAGGCTACAGGATCCAGTAAGTTCAATAAAACTTCGGTTTCAACCCTTTTAACCCTGTCGTAGCTCAGTCGATTAAGGCAGTGTCTCGGATGCTACCGGACGCAGGTTCGAATCCTCGTCACGGCCCTTGTGGATTTGTTCATTTGATGCATCACGTTAGTGTGATCTCTGTGTGTGGTGATGTAAGGGCGAAGAGGGAGAACGGCCTATTGACATAGCTCGGGTGCAGGGGGGGGGGGGGGTTTTGTAAAAGCCTGGTTTGTGCCTCAGAGAGGCTATGGGATCCAGTGAGTTCAGTAGAACTTTGGTTTCAACCCTTTTAACCCTGTTGTAGCTCAGTCGATTAAGGCAGTGTCTGGGATGCTCCCAGACACAGGTTCGAATCCTCGTCACGGCCCTTGTGGATTTGTTCAACGATAGATCACAACTGTTCATAGTCGGTGACTTCAACTTGAAATCCATATACTGGGAAGCATATGAAGCTAAAACAGAAGATTTTTGGACCTGTAGATTTGTAGACCTCATCCTGGAAACATTCTTGTATCAACATGTTAAACAAGCTACGAGGATGAGGGAAGGGGACGTTCCCTCCATGCTAGATTTGATATTTACCAGGAAGGAGGAAGAGATATTTGACATTCAGTACCTTCCTCCCTTGGGTAAAAGTGACCATGTCTTTTTGGGAATAAAGTATGCAATGCATTATAATGTAGAAGAAAATAAGGAGGTTGAAGCAGTTGAAAAACCTGACTTCAGGAGAGGACATTATGGCCGCCTTAGAAATTTTTTTAGTGAGTATAATTGGACAGACTTGATGCTAGACAAGGAAGTGAATGAGATGTATGTCAAGTTTTGTGAAATATATGATAAAGGCACAAAAAAATTTATACCAAAACAGAGATGTAGAACTTGGAAACAGGATTGATTCAATAGAAATTGCAAGAGGGCCAGAGACCAAAAGACACAAAAATGGAATCAATACATGAAGAGGCCAAACCCCCAAACATACCAGCGATACAAAGATGCGAGAAACAACTACACGGCAGTGAGGAGAGAGGCAGAATGAAATTTTGAAAAAGGGATTGCAGACAAATGTAAAACAGAACCAGGTCTATTCTATAAATTCATAAACAACAAATTGCAGGTAAAGGATAATATTCAGAGGTTGAAAATGGGAAATAGATTCACGGAAAATGAAAAGGAAATGTGTGAAACACTAAACGAAAAGTTCCAAAGTGTGTTTGTACAAAATTAAATCTTTAGGGAACCAGACACAATAAGAATTCCAGGGAACAACATAGAGCACATATAGGTGTCTAGAGATGAAGTGGAAAAAATGCTCAAGGAGCTAAGTAAGAACAAAGCAGTTGGCCCAGATGGAATTTCACCATGGGTTCTGAGAGAATGTGCATCTGAGCTCAGCATTCCAATTCACCTGATCTTTCAGGTATCCCTGTTTACAGGAGTCATAGCAGATGTGTGAAAACAGGCTAACATAGTTCCAATCTACAAAAGTGGCAGCAGGGAAGACCCCCCTCAATTATAGACCTGTATTATTGACAAGTGTAATAGTGAAAGTATTGGAAAAAATAATAAAAACTAAATGGGTAGAACACCTGGAGAGAAATGATATAATATCAGACAGACAGTATGGTTTTCGATCTGGAAGATCCTGTGTATCGAATTTACTCAGTTTCTATGATCAAGCCACAGAGATTTTACAGGAAAGAGATGATTGGGTTGACTACGTAGCGTAGTCAACGAGCGTAGCTCACATCCTGTGACTACACTTAGGTAATTACACTTAGGTATTTACCACTGAAGAATACCTCCCCTTTAGAAATTTCCTCGGCTGCCTCTTGTTGGTGCTCTTTGTGTAGACAAGGGGCACCTTGGTCTAATACATTCATGTCAGCCCGGATAGCTCCGGGGAGCCGAAGGGGCTCCCTCAGAAAAACAGAAATCAAGCCTAATCCTTCATGCAAGCATTGTCAGTTTTATGTAAACATGATGAGCTATTTGAGATACTAAACAAAATTTTCTTACAAAAACAAATTATAAACTCAGCAAGCCCACAAGAGTTTACCATTCAGTGATATTCAACAGTACTGAAGTTAACTCACTGGAATGAAAAATGTTTTCTTGTCGTCATCGTGGGGTTCCGTTTTGGGGTCCAATGTCTTGGGCTTTTTCCTCGCCACAATTGGTACTCTTTCCTGAAAGTTAGAAAAAGGTTATCAGTATTCTAGATTTATTAAATAATAAATACAGATGATAAAAGTGACAAATATCTTGTAATACATGTTTTGATGTGTATGATCAATCCTATCCTTGTTCGGTAATGTATGAGTTGAAATGTTCTACTCTACCATTGTTCGGTAATGTATGAGCTGAAGTGTTCTACCCTACCATTGTTCCGTAATGTATGAGCTGAAGTGTTCTACCCTACCATTGTTCCGTAATGTATGAGCTGAAGTGTTCTACCCTACCATTGTTCCGTAATGTATGAGCTGAAGTGTTCTACCCTACCATTGTTCCGTAATGTATGAGCTGAAGTGTTCTACCCTACCATTGTTCCGTAATGTATGAGCTGAAGTGTTCTACCCTACCATTGTTCCGTAATGTATGAGCTGAAGTGTTCTACCCTACCATTGTTCCGTAATGTATGAGCTGAAGTGTTCTACCCTACCATTGTTTAATAATGAATGAGCTGAAGTGTTCTACCCTACCATTGTTTAATAATGAATGAGCTGAAGTGTTCTACTCTACCATTGTTTAATAATAATGAATGAGCTGAATTGTTCTCTCCTACCTTTGTTCAGTAATGTATGAGCCAAACTGTCCTATTCTACCCTTGATCAATAATGTATGAGCTTAAGTGTCCTATTCTACCATTGTTCAATAATGTATAAGCTGAAGTGTGTTTATACAGATAATGCCTAATGTAACCCTTGCACACTACAAGGATTAACCACTGCACTGCACAATGCGCCTTGAGGCTCTCAACTGGTGGTGTGCAACGCGCCTTGAGGCTCTCAACGGGTGGTGTGCAACACGCCTTGAGGCTCTCAACGGGTGGTGTGCAACACGCCTTGAGGCTCTCAACGGGTGGTGTGCAACGCGCCTTGAGGCTCTCAACGGGTGGTGTGCAACACACCTTGAGGCTCTCAACGGGTGGTGTGCAACACGCCTTGAGGCTCTCAACGGGTGGTGTGCAACACGCCTTGAGGCTCTCAACGGGTGGTGTGCAACACGCCTTGAGGCTCTCAGCGGGTGGTGTGCAACGCGCCTTGAGGCTCTCAACGGGTGGTGTGCAACGCGCCTTGAGGCTCTCAACGGGTGGTGTGCAACGCGCCTCAGGGCTCTTATAGATATAGTGTATCATTCAAAACTTCCACGGCTACACGGGGTTCACATCAGCTTCCTCAGGGCTCTCCCAAACAGACGCCATTTTAAAAAAAATTGTGAGCAACATTTTCGGGTGTGACGGCCTCAATACTGAGTGAGCAACCAAGGCTGTTGCACACAGCATAAGCTAACAGTATTGCTGTTCAGCTTTTGATGACAGCATCACCTAAAAATGTCCAAATATATATGTATCTGGTATTATTTAGCCATGATAGTATTACATAAGAGCCTGACTGTGATAAAGACTGTGTACAATGTTCAGATATCAGTCAATAAATGCTGTTCAAGATGTTCACAGTGTTAGCCACAGAACACTGCCAATTATTTCGTTCATCTAAAAATCGTCAAATGGTTTCTCATGTTCCTTTACAAAATAAACATGTGGAAAATTATTCATTTACATGATATAGTGACCAGGATTCTGATAATAGCAGGATTGTTTTGAGAATTAGAAATGTGAATTAGCAGTGGGAGGAGTATTGTTGGTGAGGGAGGGAAGGAGAGGTGGCATCAGCTGCTGGCTGGTGTGGCAATATGTTATTATCTGGAATCACCATACCAGCTTAGTGGTTCGCTATGATGAACACAAATGTAGATACTTATATATAACGTCTGTATATAGAGTAATAACAGCAAAAACACTGATTGATCGTAGAATATAATATACATGTCACATATATGAGCCCCATAATTTTGAGCATTGCTATGTTCCACACATTGAACTATATGAATTCCACAAATTACACAGTTTTGAATATTACAACAAAAAACCAGAGAAGAAACAAATGAGAAACATCAAAATAATTGTGAAACATTATATTGGCTGCAACTTTCACCCCGCGGGGTGGCAGGGCCTAATGACCTTAAACGCTCCATCGCAGGTAAAGTATGTAACATACATTTTTTTTTTTTTTTTTAGTTTCCCGTGATCAGAGACTGCATTTTAACAATACAAGAAGAGAAAATAATTTTTTGGAAAGAACATATTTTTGGCACAGCATGGGTGTGTTGTATATTAATGCAGAGCAGTGCAGTGATTAATCTGATATTTCAGTAAGAATGAACACGAATACTCAAAAGTCTCACTTGGCTAGAAGAACATTTTCGCTTAACTCCTTTGTTCAATACGCCTTGTTCATCAGTTCTGATATCTCGAGTTGGACATGCACACACTCTAACATCAATAACTTTCCTTCCACATTCTTTCCCCAAACTGAAAAGAAAATAACAGCATATCTTAAAAGGTTTAATGACTAAAACTGATACTGTCTCTAAATACAGTACTGTACCATATAATGGAAAACCCCAAAATCTGTGTATTCATATTGGACCCCCACAGCAATACCAGCAAATGCTGATAGATTAACACTACTAGAATAACACACACACACACCAACCTATTCTCAAGGGTAAGGATGACGGCAATGGGTCTTCGATTAATACCGCCCACACAGGATCCAAGACACATAAATCTTAGAAGGACAGGAGTGTAGTCTGACCCATCTTGCAAAGTGTCCAATGGAACAGTAACAGACAAACGTCCTGATGTGCCCTTAATATAACGAGCCTCTGGGTGGTCAGCCCGTATGACATGCTCTGGATATGGAAAATCTGACAAAGAAATATAATACAAATTTTAATTCATCACTTTAAGGAGAATATGGAGTAGTGGGTATATAGAATATTTAATGGAGTAGATATGGATAATATAGAATAAAGTAGATATGGAGAAAATAGAATAGAGTAGTATGGAGAATATAGAAGTGGGTATGACAAATATAGAATGGATTGGCTATATATATAATATGGAATGCGCCCTGGCCTCTCCAGGGCACAAAGCCAGGGTAGACTGATACAGAGGAGAAGCTGTCACCCAAGCAGCAGGTCCACCCTCTCCACGGCGCCGAAAGTCTCCAATGGAAAGGCAAACGCCAATATGATTGGTTCCAGCGCTATCGCAGGAACTGTGAGCTACAAAGATGACCTTGAAGTTGGTGAAAGAAGGCACAGGGATTCCAAACCCGGAGGCCGCCGTGGTCGGGGCCGGAGACTGGATTAGCTATATAGAATATAGAATGGAGTGGGTATGAAGAATATGGAATGGAGTGGGTATGGAGAATACAGAATGGAGTGGGTATGGAGAATATGGAATGGAGTGGGTATGGAGAATACGGAATGGAGTGGGTATGGAGAATATGGAATGGAGTGGGTATGGAGAATACGGAATGGAGTGGGTATGGAGAATATAGAATGGAGTGGATATGGAGAATATAGAATGGAGTGGGTTTTTCTGGTGGGTCCCTCAGGAGCTTGCTGAACTTACCAGGTGGGTAGCATGGGCAGCCATCAAGTGTACCCTTCCAGAAAAAAGGCTTTGAGGTTTATGAAAAGCTCTGTTCATTTCAGCAACATGAGGTTTCTTGGCTGTTTAACAATTCATGACTGGGCATATTTGCCCCTGCACAGTTCTGACAGCTTCCAGTCTATGGGACACAGTTTCCAGATCATGCAGAATTACCAGAGGGCATGTTTTATCGAGTCTGGAGAGGATGGACTAATATTTTTATCTTTCCCCACTTCAGCTACTTATTCTTGTGTTGCCTGGATTGGGGCTCTTAGGAGCCAGTAAAAGACTGTGCACCACTATGTGGCCAGTTCCATCATGTTCCTTATCCTTCTCACATGTTATACCGACTCTTTACCTTCCAGGGACTCCACCTCTTCCCACTGATTAGCATGACACCCAGCCTCAATGGTTCATGGCTTTCCTTTGTATCAGTTGCCATAGAAGGTGCTGTCGTGCATGTTTTGGTTCTTCTCAATTTGGCAGTTGCCTTGTTTCGTTCAGCCTTGGTGAGGCTTCTCTGCTAGAATTTAGGAAGGGATGATGGAGTATCTTCAACACCTTCTCTGGCTGTTTCAGGTGCTCTTTAATCTAAGGCACGTATCAGTTATGTGCTTTTTGTGCTCTCCTCGCATGGCTCTAATCAAGATCCTGTTTGTTGTTAGTGTTTCTCACATCCCTTATCCCATAGCCTGCCTTTCTCAGGTCCTTCATGATTTCCAATCATGTGTCGCTGTTTACTGCTTAGACGCTTTATTTTCCATTTTCTATTTTATTCACAACTGATGTTTGGGCTCAGGGTTTCCTCCAGTTCTTCTGATGCTGGTCGTTTGTTCCTTGATAGTTGTCCTTTGGTCTCAACATACTTGTGCATGCTTGGCCATTTGCTGCATGGCTGCCATTCTTTGAGCTGAGCCCTCCTCTCCTATCAATCTTCTCTCACAGTTTAGTCCAGTTCTCAATTTTTCTTCTGCCCAACTACTTGGGGTGGACAGTAGAGCGAGGGTCTCAATTCATGCAGGATGGCGTTCAATCCCCAACCGTCCAAGTTGTTGGGCACCAGTCCATTCCCCTGTCCCATCCCTAATCCTTATCCCTTCCAAGTGCTATATACAGTACAACCTCGATTCAACATACTACAGTATATGGGACCAACCCCAGTGCGTTGGAGCGTTGGTTTCGTTGCAAGAGGTGACCTTCAGGAGGCATTTGCATCAGTGTCTTTTTTTTTCTTGTACACAATAAAAATGCATTATCATATTATATACTGTACCTATACTGTATATTATTACCCTACTAAAAAATACTGTGTTACATTTTGTTATGCGAAAAAAGATACGTGAATTTAGAGAATTCTATAACCAATGTTACAGCGATGTGTAAATATTTCATTCAAAATGATCTGCTGCCAGAAATTTTAGCCAAATATCCCCAGTTTGCTAACTGTAGGTAGTAACCGAGTGATTGTAACCTATCCACCGCTGCCCACTGGATGGTGGGCGGTGTGCAGGACAAACATATCAATTGTGACACTAGCTCTCCACATATGTCAGTTGCTTAATTTAGAACCTGTACTTGAGGTCGATCTCGAACCCATTGTTGATATGACGACTTATATTGAATTTTGTAACTAGCTTATCAAGATTGTAACTTGCTTAGCTAAAATTGTTGGAGTTTTGTCCATCTTGAAGTCTCATGGAGTTGTGAATGCTGTACAGTAAATATGTACTCTACTGTAGTGTATTATACCGTTAACACTGTTGATTAAGTAGTTCTGCTGTATGTTGAGTACTACAATACTGTATAGTTAATGAAAACTATTGTCCACTAAAATTACTGCACCTTTAATTTTAACACTATGTACACACTTAAATTTAACACTTGTTCTATCTATTCACGCCACACATGATGTTTCTAGATGTTTGCATCAGCTCTGCTGGTGCTCGCTGCTGCTGTGGCTTCAGCTGCTTCTGAGTTGGTGCTGGGCACGGCTGTTCTCGTGCTGGGCACGGCTGTTCTCGTGCTGGGCACGGCTGTTCTCGTGCTGGGCACGGCTGTTCTCGTGCTGGGCACGGCTGTTCTCGTGCTGGGCACGGCTGTTCTCGTGCTGGGCACGGCTGTTCTCGTGCTGGGCACGGCTGTTCTCGTGCTGGGCACGGCTGTTCTCGTGCTGGGCACGGCTGTTCTCGTGCTGGGCACGGCTGTTCTCGTGCTGGGCACGGCTGTTCTCGTGCTGGGCACGGCTGTTCTCGTGCTGGGCACGGCTGTTCTCGTGCTGGGCACGGCTGTTCTCGTGCTGGGCACGGCTGTTCTCGTGCTGGGCACGGCTGTTCTCGTGCTGGGCACGGCTGTTCTCGTGCTGGGCACGGCTGTTCTCGTGCTGGGCACGGCTGTTCTCGTGCTGGGCACGGCTGTTCTCGTGCTGGGCACGGCTGTTCTCGTGCTGGGCACGGCTGTTCTCGTGCTGGGCACGGCTGTTCTCGTGCTGGGCACGGCTGTTCTCGTGCTGGGCACGGCTGTTCTCGTGCTGGGCACGGCTGTTCTCGTGCTGGGCACGGCTGTTCTCGTGCTGGGCACGGCTGTTCTCGTGCTGGGCACGGCTGTTCTCGTGCTGGGCACGGCTGTTCTCGTGCTGGGCACGGCTGTTCTCGTGCTGGGCACGGCTGTTCTCGTGCTGGGCACGGCTGTTCTCGTGCTGGGCACGGCTGTTCTCGTGCTGGGCACGGCTGTTCTCGTGCTGGGCACGGCTGTTCTCGTGCTGGGCACGGCTGTTCTCGTGCTGGGCACGGCTGTTCTCGTGCTGGGCACGGCTGTTCTCGTGCTGGGCACGGCTGTTCTCGTGCTGGGCACGGCTGTTCTCGTGCTGGGCACGGCTGTTCTCGTGCTGGGCACGGCTGTTCTCGTGCTGGGCACGGCTGTTCTCGTGCTGGGCACGGCTGTTCTCGTGCTGGGCACGGCTGTTCTCGTGCTGGGCACGGCTGTTCTCGTGCTGGGCACGGCTGTTCTCGTGCTGGGCACGGCTGTTCTCGTGCTGGGCACGGCTGTTCTCGTGCTGGGCACGGCTGTTCTCGTGCTGGGCACGGCTGTTCTCGTGCTGGGCACGGCTGTTCTCGTGCTGGGCACGGCTGTTCTCGTGCTGGGCACGGCTGTTCTCGTGCTGGGCACGGCTGTTCTCGTGCTGGGCACGGCTGTTCTCGTGCTGGGCACGGCTGTTCTCGTGCTGGGCACGGCAGTTCTCGTGCTGGGCACGGCTGTTCTCGTGCTGGGCACGGCTGTTCTCGTGCTGGGCACGGCTGTTCTCGTGCTGGGCACGGCTGTTCTCGTGCTGGGCACGGCTGTTCTCGTGCTGGGCACGGCTGTTCTCGTGCTGGGCACGGCTGTTCTCGTGCTGGGCACGGCAGTTCTCGTGCTGGGCACGGCTGTTCTCGTGCTGGGCACGGCTGTTCTCGTGCTGGGCACGGCTGTTCTCGTGCTGGGCACGGCTGTTCTCGTGCTGGGCACGGCTGTTCTCGTGCTGGGCACGGCAGTTCTCGTGCTGGGCACGGCTGTTCTCGTGCTGGGCACGGCTGTTCTCGTGCTGGGCACGGCTGTTCTCGTGCTGGGCACGGCTGTTCTCGTGCTGGGCACGGCTGTTCTCGTGCTGGGCACGGCTGTTCTCGTGCTGGGCACGGCAGTTCTCGTGCTGGGCACGGCTGTTCTCGTGCTGGGCACGGCAGTTCTCGTGCTGGTTGATTTCCTGCTACAAGTTCTTGCAAAATATTGCTTCATTTTTGGCATTAATATGGCACTGTTAGTAAGCCCCTGAGATATTTTGTTGTATAACAATACAGCTGTAGTCCAAAAATGGTAAATTCCACAATTATTCTTCCACCGGCGATTAAATACTGTACGTTAATCACAGACAAAACTAAGGGCACTGAGTGCATACTGTATGAACGCAGACTAGGTCTATATGTACACCCTACAGTAGGCTAGTGTTTAAGCCAGATCCAGTAACATACATTTCTCTCAAATATTCGATTTACATCAAATTATATAATTTTGGGTTATATATTTAGTTTAGCAACATTATTACGATAATAAGAGCTATAAAAAATACTTATTTTAGAACCGATTTATTAATTTTATTATTCCGAAGCCGTAGGTCACTGAACTGTGGCAACGAAATCGAACAAAACAAGCATGGTATGTGCACACGGATTAGACCTGTCCACTCGAGCTGGACTTGTGAGCCGCCAATAACATGAATAATTTCTCAAAAGCAGATATCTATCATATTACAGTATATTTTTGGTTTTATTTAGTTTAGTTTAATTAGGATAATAAAGTAATTCAAACACCAGTTTTAGAAATGATTTATTAATCTGAAACGTTCAAAGTCATGGGTTACTGAACTATAACGACACAGACGAAAGTGAGTGAAACCTCAATGTAAAGTGAGGTTTACAGTACAGTATTCCCTTATCTGTCCACCCTCACTCATCTTGTTTCATCACAGAAAATGTATATAAGACGATTTTCAACACATTAGCTAGCTATTCACGCTTCAGCCTTTAAATTAATTTACAAAGATACGTGTGCCACAAATAAGTGAACGAAAGTCATTGAAACTCAGTCGTTCACTTGTGTGGACCACTCTGGCTGATGTGTGGTTAATATGCTTTACTTGTTGTGTGGACCATTCTGGCTGGTGTTTTGTTCATATGGTTCACTTGTTGTGTGGTCCATTTGTGTGATCCAACTTGGCTTATGAAGGAATTATTAATTGTAGATAGAATGAGACAGTTTTCCACCACTCTGTGAACTCTTTCCCAACATCGTAAGCTTGTGGACCACTTGTGCAGTCCACTTGTCTGGTCCACTTGTGTGATCGAACTTCTCATATGAGCGAATTATTAATTGTAATCTGTGATAGAATGGGAAAGTTTTCTACCAGTCTGTGAACTCTGTCTCGACATCGTAAGCAAATGCGAACATCCCCCGCTTCGGCGAACCGGGCGAGTAAATCCAGCCAAAAAAGTGTGCGAACTCGCCGGAGATTCGTTGAACCGGGGTACGTTGAATCGAGGTTGTACTGTAGTTATAATGGCTTGGCATTTTCTCCTGATTGTTCCTCTTCTCTATATTTTTCTTTGGTGGGGGGGGGGGGAGGGGGGAAGTTGGACTTCTTTATCAAGACACCATTGTGGACAGGCTTAGGAAGCCACTGATAGGTCCCTCCCAGAAATTAGGCATAGAATTTTCCCTTTTTTGGGGACAGGAAGCCTGTACAGTGGCCCCTCCATTTATGAATTTAATCCATTAACATAGACGGTTCGTAAGCTGAAAACTCACAACCCAAAACGAATTTTCCCAAAAGAAATAATGTAAATTGAATTAATCCGTTCCACACTCCCAAAAATATCAAATTAAAAAAAGCTCCGAGCGACTCAAATTCTCCGAAGCGCAAACCAGACTGCCGCAAACTCCTGAACCGTGCTGTGAGCCCGACATAAGGACAGACCCTAGCGTCCCTGGCCGACCTGGTGAGCACTGGTCACAAAGCTCCAGCTGAGAGATACAGTAACGCGTCCGTGAACACACCGAGCGAGGCTCGGGAAGGCGCCAAGGCACCGAACCCCAAAAACCCCGAAGAAGAAGCCGGCGATGCAGCAACCGACACAAGGCCCCAAGAGGACGAACCCAACAATTGCGAGAGAGGCGGAAGGGACGTCCCTGAAGGAACCAAAACAGACCCCGAAGCCAAACCCAACCTGGCGGGCAGACCAGTACAGCGAAGTTCAGACTCCCGCACAACTGTTCGACCAACCGCCGAGTGACCCGGGACCCCCTCAAAAACAGCCGAAGGCAGGACTGCAGCCGCAGCAACGCCTCTGGAGGGAGAGACGAGGAAGCGGTCCAAGAGGCCAGTATAGTATCGTGTTGCACTGGTGGAGCCAGTGCAACACGATACGAGGCAACAGTATTTGGCATAAGATGAAGGTCCTGAAACTTTACTTCTCTGCTTTACTTCTCTGCTTACTCCTAACTGCCTTTCACCTCACCTTCCCTCTGCTCATATATTGACTCTCTCCCACTCTTCCTTGTCGTGATTTGATAAGAGTAAAGGACAAACCAAAACACTGTCAGTTTTCATTTTTTTTCACATGTGTGGGTTGGGTTATTTATTTTCAATATTTATGGTATATAACTTAACAAATTAATTGCATTAAATAATGCCAAATAAATTCAGAAAACAAAAGAACATTGGCAATGTTATACAATAGGTGTCTAGAATCTGAAAATATCTAAAACTGCTATGGGTTTAGCACCAGCAATCTCAGATAATGGAAATGTAACGTCCCAGTATATGGATAACTTACCATGATTGGTTGCATCTGTTGGTGCAGCATGGTTGGGGCAACGATTAACATTTGTACGCAAGAACTGCGGACTGGAGAATACCGGCACGGCTCGAATGCAGAACTGTTTGTTGTTGATGGGCTTCTTTAGGTGAATTTCGAATGGCACCGATTTGTTAATGTTTGTATATAATTTATTTGTGATTCTACTCATCTGCAAACAATAGTTTAGTTTTAGTTTAGTATTTCAACCCATACCTATTCCATACGTGGTAGTGCACCCCATACCTATCCCATAAGTGGTAGTGCACCACATACCTATCCCATAAGTGGTAGTGCACCACATACCTATCCCATAAGTGGTAGTGCACCACATACCTATCCCATAAGTGGTAGTGCACCACATACCTATCCCATAAGTGGTAGTGCACCACATACCTATTCCATAAGTGGTAGTGCACCCCATACCTATCCCATGAGTGGTAGTGCACCACATACCTATCCCATGAGTGGTAGCAGAACAAGATAACAAAGGCACATAATGGGTTCTGGAAATGAACCCTAACATTTATTGAACTAAGCAGGTTACAACACTGAGGAGGTAATTATATAATTTGTTAACATAAATAAACCAATAGCATTTTCAGAGAATGTAAAGTATTGATGGATCATTTAACCAAAATTAATGCACTCTTAAAAAATAATACTACTACTTATTAAAACTTTAAAATGACAGCCTATGAAACTAGAAGTATACGAGTGCATTAGTGTTGGCGGAATCTGCTTATTTTCACAGTACTGCTTCAGTAAAATTGATTCCAATACTCAACAGTACTTTGATATATTTTTTAATTTTAAATAAATATAACACAGTGGCTCTGAACAAAATTGGGTGAAGTAGAAAAAACAATATAACTAAAATTACTAATCAGAACTAACACTTACCAACCACATTGGACTTTTTGTAGTACGTTCCTTTTCTTCAACGGTGACAGTAAATCCGTATTCCCCTTCAGAGTCACTAAGGATGGGAACATCTAACATTTGAGTTGTGTGAGATGATGGCTGCATCTGAATATACCAACAGGGTGTAAAAAGCCAGCATTGATTTGTAATGATACACGTGTTCCCTGATCATGGGAAAAATAATAAAAAAATCAAAAGTGACATATTTTGGCCGCAATAGGGCGGGGAAGTCTGGCAAAAAAAAAAGAGGTGCTGACTCAGCAAGCGTCGGGAGAGTTCTGCTTTGCCCCAGCTGTCAGACAGGGGGGTTGCCACAAAGATATAATTACCTAATTATTTCAATGTCTCCGATTCATTTTTTCTTCTTTTTTTTTGCTGTAATATTATTCAATAATGTATACTGTAGTGTGATATATTTATATGATAAAATGTGTGAATCATCGCTGCATCGAT
This sequence comes from Procambarus clarkii, assembly GCF_040958095.1. Lineage (NCBI taxonomy): Eukaryota > Metazoa > Arthropoda > Malacostraca > Decapoda > Cambaridae > Procambarus > Procambarus clarkii. The sequence goes on from NC_091163.1 coordinate 38,700,636, forward strand.
GTTTTGTTCACCATAACGAACTACTAAGTTGATATTGAGAGTCAAAAAGCAACAAGGAGTGGCCACCACATTTGGCAGCCAGTCTCTCGCTGCCACTCCCTCCCTCAAAAACTTCTCACTCGCCACTCCCTACCCAGGGGCCAAACAAAGCATCGAGACCTAAGCTGATCCCAAGGGCGAGGCAGAAAGCCAAGCAGCCGCTTCCTCTACAGGAATGGGGACCTGAAGAACCCAGAGAATGTTACTCAGTACCTTGTGAACTGTTCAAGGGAGTGCAGCTTTAACACAAATTTTTTTTTTTCAAATTCGCGTTTAAGCTGCAGGGGGTTCCAGGTAATTTTGCCATTCGTGTTTATGCTACAGGAGGTTCCAGGTCAAATTCGCGTTTACGCTGCCAGGGTTTCCTGATAATTTATCCATTCGCTTTTGTAACGTCGGGTTTCCAGATAAATTTCCAATTTGGAGTTAAAGAATTCTTATGAGAAAAATAATTTCAGAGATCATAGAAGTTTGTTAAGAGTTCTTATGGGAGAAATTCAAATTTTTCAAAGTTCTTACCGAGAATAAACTCTACCGTCATAAACAAATATTTTAAGAGTGTATACGTTTAAGTAAAATTTTTACGTAAAAACTAGTATATTTCTATATAACTAACTAAAACTGTAGCATTATCCGACTACATCAGATGTCTTTAATTACCTGGGCAGCCCCTCCCACCCCCGCATCACCTGTTCCGACCTCACACTCCCCTTCCCTCCCCCACCCCCTGCCAGACGCCGCCACCAAGTCACCACCATAATCTTAAATAGTGTCACCATAATATCTTACCTGCCCCTCCCCCCCCTACCTGTTACCTTACATCCCCTCCCTCCCTCCACCCCCCCCCCTTCCCTCTTGCCTTTCCCCTTGGGGTGTACTCAAATGGCGCTTAGGGAAAAAGGGCCCTAAGCACATGTAGTCCTAGGTACAAACTCCTGGCCACCTTCAATGCACAGCAGGAACACCAGCAGGGTGAAGCCAATCAGTAAACCAAGACCAGATCAGACTTCCACCCCGTTTAGCTTCAGCCGACAAGCTGATGATCCGGCTGCTGACTCGGTGGCCTGGGACCCCCCTCTCCACCTCCCTGGGGGGGGGGTTACTTGTTTTTCTTGGGGTATTTTCTAGCCTCTGTTCAGTCTTGGGTTGCAGTTTCTACCAGGAGGAGTCTGTTTTGAAGCGCCTACTTTTCTGGGTGCTCAACCCCGGTTGATGGCAGACATGAATACTGGACTTTCATGCATATGAGTTTCATAGGCCATTGCTACCTGCGCCTCTCTGAGGGGACCATGTTCTGGCTAGTGGTCCCCCAGTAGGTATGACAACTCCGTACGTCTGAAGCACCGTACTAATATTATCTAATATCAGTCCAATAGCTCCAGGGAGCCGACGGTGCTCCCCCACAGAAAAGATCCTAATTTCAACCTCATAGTTTCCTACCTGGTGCTTCAAACTGGCACTGTATCTTGTGCTACGCGCTCCCATACTTGTGCCTAAGCCAGGCAACTTCACTCTTGTAATCACTGCTATCAACTTATATCACAGTTGTTATGTTGAACGCAAATTTTACTACAGTACAATGTACCTATCAATTAGCCTCAAATTATGCTACAATGTACCTGTTGATAATCCACAAATTTTATTACAAAGTACCTGTCAATATTCTTCAAATTTTACTGCAATTTACCTACTTAAAATTATCTGTTAGATTAAGGACCTGCCTGAAATGTTATGCATGTTAGTGGCTTTGCAAGAATGTAAAAACATCAATGCTATGTACTCTCATAAACCTAATGTACTTTCTTGTACATAAATAAATAAGTATATAAATAAATAAATAAATATATAAATAAAGGGGGTATAACTAACCTAACTCTCACAGTGTTGAAGAGAGAACTTGATAAACACTTCCAATGGATACCTGATCAACCAGGCTGTGATTCATATGTATCAGGCTGCAAGCAACTACTGTACATCCAACAGCCTGGTTGACCAGACCTCCAAGCCAGGAGGCCTGGTCAGAGACTGATCCCTGGAACCAACAACAGCTAGACAATACATCAATTTAGTACACGCAGTTTGAGGGTTAATCACCATGCGTAACTGATAAATCCTGCAACATTGCAAGCATAACAGCACAATACATACCTGAGGTAGGATCAATGTATGTTGACCTTGTTGCTGCTGTAGTGAACACAGCATCACGGTCCCATTCTGTGAAAAAAGGCAGAAAATTTCACTAACAACATGGTACGTTTTGATCATAGCAAATCAAAGAATGTATCCCTAGCTCTATACCAAGCATATCTCACATTGCAAACATTATTATGAAGGCTGGCAGGAGGTAGCAAAAATACTACCACAATCTGGAAATTATCTAGCACCTCATGCCAGCATGCTAGACGAGCAGCAAAGAAGTTCTACAGTGCATCATACAAAAATGGCAAACAACTTGGGCCAAGGCCAAGGAAGGCCAAGGCCAAGCCTTCAGATAGTCAGTTCTCTCAATTTGCCACTAAAAAATCAACTGCTTAATCTAACCAGAAATGTATAACCCAAAAGAAATTACCTAACCTACCGTTGCCAATGAACATAAAACCAGCGTTAAATGTAATGAAACGCCATATTCTGGGTGAGGCCTGGAGGCTCCCCGGAGCTATCCAGGCTGATATGGATTTTCTGACTGACTGACTTTGTTCTGACTTAGGCATCAGTCAGTGTGAAAGGAGTTCATAGGCCTACCGGGGACCAAGAGCCAGAACCTGGCCCCTTCAGAGAGGCACGAGGAGCAATGGCCTACAGAATTGCACACGTGATTTGGAGCATTCTATGTCTGTCATCGACTGGGTCAGGCACCCAGAAGGTAAGCGTCCCAAAACAAACTCCTATTCTGGTTAAAATTACTACTAAAAGCTAAACGAGTGGACAGAACTTTCCAAATGAAAACAAGTAAACGAACATGACGTCACACGTGCAGCGCCACTTGTCTGCGCAGATCCCCCCCCACCTCCCTGGGAAGGGGGGACGGGAAGTCCCAGACCCCTCGTGCCAGCTATCCCCACCTCAGTTCCGAGGCTGGATGTCAAAACACTGCCGACCGGGGGGGGGGGAGGGGGGGGGAAGGGAGGGAGGGTTGCCGAGAAGTCTCCGGGCCTCGCCAGAAAATGGCCGTTTCATTACATTCGATGCTGGTTTTCTGGGGGGAGCCCCTTCAGCTCCCAGAGCTACTTACCCAAGAGAAAACAAAAAAGGGACTTACCCGGGAGGCAGTCAGCACTCGCTCCTCAACTCGAAATCAAGACAACTGGCTGCAAACGCCGACCCAAAGCAACACAGGCCCGACTAGGCCCAGGAACATTGACCAGGTAGTGCACAGCCAGGACCCTGTTCAACTGCCAAAAACCCTGCGCCCGAATTTAACAACTGAAGCTGTTTTAAAATGAATAATTATATGGGAGGCAGTGGGATACGCCTTTGTACAAAAGTTAGTCAAGTTGCAGTTTGACCTGACCCAAGCACAAGGTCATATCTCCTGAAGATTAGCGGTTGAGATACAAAATGGCCGCCACCTTTGTCTTATAGCAACGTACAGGTATAATGAATTATTTTACAGAATTCAGTAATTTAGAGAAATTAGTCTTCATTCATATTGTATTCATACATATTCAATAGTATTCCTGTTTAAAGTATCAAGAGTATCCTAAATTGTCAGAATACTTTAGTAAGTCACCATCAGTGACGTCACGAGCGGGACTAGCCCTTGGCACGGAGTGACCTTGACGACCTGGCAGTCACGGGTCATCAGTCTTCCACATTTAGTAATTCTCAAAGGTCAAATAGCCATTTTGTAATCGGAAATAGCTCTTCCCTAAGATGCCTGTGCAATTACCTTCAGTTTAAAAGAGTTCAACCATCTGGGTCGTTCCGTACAACAGAGATTAGTTGTTCAACTTAAACCCTGCTAGTAAACTTGGTAAGCCTAGCGTAGGAATACTCTCCTCTGGCTTCTGTGTTGAGCAGAGCGATGTAGGATCAGTGAGGACCGGGTCATCAGCTGGGAGAGGTACCCCCATCTCCACCTCTCCCCAAGATCAGCATTGCATCAGCTGGTCGCATAAAGAGGTATAGTTGCTATAGTTTGGTATAGGAAATTAGTTCATCTCATGCCTTAAGTCAGGGAGTGTTAATGATAGGGAGTGCTTTGATTTAGATTTTGTTTTAGATTTTGAATAAATTATCTAGTTACTAACTTGCATTTTTATTATTTCCATTTTTATGTTTTCATATTGTTCATTGTCCCTTAATACGTGGTCCCCACGAGGCTGAGTTTTGGGTGGGCCGCAAAGCCTAATAAAGCGTAAGAGGTCAGCCATCCCTTTGTTTGCTATATTTCCCACACTTAACGTAGATTCTTCCCTCCTATTCCAAATAACTGGGGATCAAGCCCCAAGGTTTATTGAGAACATAATCGGTCCAGACCTCGGTTTTTGCTCCCAGTGTTAATGGTCTGGTGGTGGCAGCGTAAGGAGATTCTAGAGTTTGCTAGGGGTCTAGTTCCACGTCGTAAAGGCTGTAGAATCTTAGCTGGTCAAACGGCTTAAGACCACGTGGCGTGGGATTCGGCTTAGATTAGTATCTCTGGGGTCCTTTGGATTGAAGAGAAATCAGAATACGGGTAGAGGCAAGGGATAAAGGACGGAGAGAGAGCCGATACCCCCCCCCCCGTGTTACACAAATGTCAGCCCAAGACATGTTACCAAAGACAGCAGCAAGCACAGCAAACTTACGAACGTCATGGGCACGGGGATAAACCGCAGGCTGGCTGGACCGAATAACCCTGTTGACGACCTGGGAGACCCTAACCCTGGAACAAGGAAGAAAGGAAACCAGATAAATCTAAAGCGCGTTCCCGGACACCAAAGCCATGGCGCACAAATAACGGCGGAGAGACGCAACCGGACACAAAACATGATGCACCCCCGGCCTGACCAACGAAGCATCAACAACCCAAGGACCCCTCCGGAAAGCAGCCATCTCATTCACCGCCAGAAAAAAAGGAGACGGCCGCAAACGAACAAACCTATCACCAGAACAAAAAGAACAGAGACCCCTGAGCTGGAGGAGAGCATGAAGCTCCCTGACCTGACCCCCAGAGGCCAAAGCCAACAGGAAAAGAGCCTTCGAGAAACAATCCTGACCCAAAAAAAAAGGTCCACTACAAAACAAGGGGAAGAGAGATAAGAGAGCACACTGTCCAATGACCAAGACGGCTCAGATGGCGCATGAGCAGGCCGGAGGTGAAACAACGCCCGAAACAGCTTGCGAAATGGTGCAAAATATCAATACCGAAAGCAAGCTGCAGCAGCTCCGCCAGTGCCGCACGATATGAGGCGACAGTATTACCCATAAGATGATGGTCCTGAAACAACTATGAGAGTAAGGACAAGACAACCTTAACAGAAGGCAAAATACCCCTACAAAGAGACAAAAAGAAATGGAAGGACCACCAGGACACTTCATACTGCCGCCAAGACGAAGTACACAGGTGGGACACCATCAAAGAAGCCACCTGATCACCATACAGATTGCAATAGACTTAAGTCAAAAAGACCAGACGCGAAGACTCGACGAGAAGATCGAACCAGCCATGTAACGGACCGGACCGATCTGCTGAAAGAGGAGTAGCTGCAGGAAAACCCCTGGGTTCGAACACCGAGCCAGCAGCGTCTGAAACCAAGGCTGGACCGGCCCACCAAGGGGCCAAGAGGACACATCTCTCCTGGTAAGTCTCCAATCAAGCCAGGACCTGGAGCAACACCTGAACCATGTGGTAGAGATACAGGTAACCCCCACTCAACCAGTCCTGCCTGAAGGCATTGACCTCAAAGGCCCTGCTGTCAGGGAAGAGCACCACATATACCGGAGATGCCTCGACTACACCGAAGCAAAGAGGTCCATGTCCTAGAGCCTGTACGTCCGGCAGAGCCAACTGAATGAGTCAGCGTAGACCGTCCATTCCGTGAACGGGAATGAACCAAGACAGGCAATTCGCCCAGGGGTCGCATCCATCGGACCCCTTGCAGACAGGGTACTGCAAACCGGTGCCCAAAATTACCAATCAAACTGCTAAAAAAGCTACACCCCTGGGATGTGTCCACTCATGGGGGGCCTAGTAGGGGATACCAACAAGACCCCAAAGATATATATGTAAGGAGATACTGAGGGCAACCAACTGAAGGCAGACCCCCCCCCCCCACTAAGCAGAAAACAAGAATAAAAGAAAACCCTGCAAGAGGACAACTTACTCAGGTGGAACAGAGCCGGCTACTATAAGAGGTGATAAATAGCTGTGCAGTACCCCGTGCCCCTACCAGTGCAAATTACCCCTTACCTCAAAGTAATCAAGGAAGGAGGAAACCCCCCAGCACACTCACGAGTGGTCAATCACCGAGCAGCAAATGACCAAGCAGAAGTAGACCCCAAGGTGACTTGTGGAAGATGGCCCCAACAGCGGTACTTACAGGGCACTTAGAGAAGGCAACCTTAAGCGCATGCAGCCCGAGTACCTGTGAAGATTACTCCCAGCTCACGCACCACCCGTAAAACAGCACTGGACACAAGTCACAGCACTGAACACAGGAATCAGAAGCTGGAGTCACTCGACCAACGCCTAGACGCATCAGCCGAGAACTGAGGTGGGGATAGCCGGCACAAGGGGTCTGGGGCTCCCCCTTCTCCCTCCCGGGGCGGTAGGAGCTGCGCAGACAAGCAGCACAGCACATGTGACGTCATGCTCGTTTTCATCTGGAGAGTTCTGTCCACTCGCTTAGTTTTCAGTAATAATTTTAGCCAGAATAGGGGTTTGTTTTGGGACGCTTACCTTTCTAGGTGCCTGACCCAGTCAATGGCAGCCAGAGAATGCTCCAAATCACAGGTGCAATTCTATAAGCCATTGCTCCTCGTGCCTCTCTGAGGGGGAGGGGGGCGCCAAGTTCTGGCTCATGGTCATGGTCCCCGGTAGGCATATGAACTCCATTCACACTGACTGATGTGAAAGTCTAATATATCCACATCAGCCTGGATAGCTCCAGGGAGCTGAAGGGGCTCCCACCAGAAAACGTAAATTTTGCAGTTTTAATTTTTAACAATGTCAAAATTTTAACAAACTGGTCAATTCTATTAAAAACACAACATATCAGGCAAGAGAACAGGTTGTGATGGACACTGTGGCTGACAACAAGGTCAGCGAGGAAGCCAAATGAATTGGTTCCAAATCTACCAGCACAACCATATACCAGATAACCTCTGCCAACACAATCAACACACAGGACTAGCACTTGCACACACATTACACCCTCTGTGGGTGAAAGACCCCCTGAACCCAGCAAGATGAGTGCCAGAGACAATAAGGGTGACCATCAGGGCCTAAACATTCAGCAGAACACCCTGCAAGCATCCCTGTGGGTGAAAGACCCCCTGAACCTTGGTAAGATACTCACTAATTATGAGCTCCTGTTCAATCTCATAACATAATATGTCTGGACACATTTCCCTTTACCTCATGCATCTATTCACCTAGCAATAGATTCCTAGGGGTTAGGCAACTGCTGTGGGTTACATCGTGTAGGTCAGTAATTGGAAACTTATGGGGACCTAGATAAGCTTAAGTACTGAACAAATCCACAAGGGCCGTGACGAGGATTCGAACAAGCGTCCGGGAGCATCCCATACACTGCCTTAATCGACTGAGCTACGACAGGGTAAAAAGGGTTGAAACCAAAGTTCTACTGAACTTACTGGATCCCGTAATTTTAAGTACTGTACAGACCAACTATACCCAACTATGGGAATTACAGTACGGTACAGTATATGAAACCAGCAATCTCAAGAATTGGCAATACAGTATTGTGTATGAACGGGTTAAAGCAACTTACCTCTGGTAAATTATGAGTGGTTTGGAGGTTTGCCATTGGTACAGGCACTGATGTCACTATCATCGCAGTGTTGGTATGTGGCTGTAGGCCTACGGTCTCTGCCTCCGAGCCTTGGGGTGACTGCTCTAGCTCCTCTGGGGACTATACAAAATTTAACATTAAAAAGTGACCTTTTTACAACATTTTAATAATAATTACAAATCAAAGCACCCAATCATTATTTACAAAATGTTTTGCTTATACTGTACAGTACAGTAAAAATATTAAAAAATTGCCTACATCTGTTAGCTTCACCAATAAGATGTAAATCACATTACAGGCATCCCTCAATTTGTGCACTTTACATTCGGGCACAAAATAAGACCAAAAAAAGTAAAAAAAATAACTTTAACAAATCTATGAGGAATAGAGTACTGTATTTATGGGTATTTTGAAAACAGGAGAATGTTCTAAAGACCACTGAAAGTCACAGTTTACCTATCAATCTACAGTATAAGTTAATTTGCAGCACCTTTGAAAGGTCCCATGATGCAAGACTAAATATATAATAAAACATGGAAGACTTCACACATACATTATGTCAAAAAACCAGCGTTGAATGTAATGAAACGCCATTTTCTGGGTGAGACCCGGAGGCTCCCCGGAGCTTTACCGGCTGATATGCTAATGTCAGACTTTGGCATCAGTCATGTGTATGGAGTTCTAGGGCCTACCGGGGACCACGAGCCAGAACCTGGCCCCCTCAGAGAGGCAAGGGAAGCAATGGCCTATAGAAACCCCCGTGTGGTTGGAAGCATTCTATGTCTGCCATCGACCGGGTCAAGCATCCAGAAAGGTAAGCATTCCAAAACAAACCCCTATTCTGGTGAAAATTGCTACCTAAGCCGAACTAGTGGCTAGAACTCTTCAACAGAAAACAAGGAAACTAGTATGACGTCATACGTCACCGCGCCGCTGTCTGCGCAGCTCCCCCCTCCCCGGGAGGGGGAAGGGGGAGCCCCAGACCTCCCACGCCGGCTATCCACCCATCAGTTCTGAGGCTGGATGTCAAAACACGCGAAAAACGCCGACCGGAGGGAGGGAGGGTTGCCGGGGAGCCTCCGGGTCTCACCCAGAAAATGGCGTTTCATTACATTCAACGCTGGTTTTCTGGGGTGAGCCCCGTCGGCTCCCCGGAGCTAACTACCCACAGAGGAAGGTCAAAGGGACAAAACCGGGAGGCGGACACCACGCACCCCCCAAGGAGGCGAGACAACCGGCAGCAAACGCCAACCCAAGGCGCCACAGCCCCGAAAATCCCGGGAACAACACGAGAACCACGAGCAGCAAGACCACTGCACGAACACCAAAAATCCATGCCCGAAAGACTGCAAGGCCACGTCGCCCAGACGGCAGCGAGAGCAGCGAAGCCACGAACGCCACAGGCATGAGGGAAGAACACAGGCAGCTTAGCCGCAAGAACACGGCTGACCACCCGGGACACCATCACCCGCGAACCGGGAAGAACAGAACCGGATCAACGCAAAACGCGCTCCGGACTCAAACGCCGTGGCACGCAAACAACAGCGGAGGGCCGCCACTGAACACAAAAACGACACACCCCCGGCCCGACCAACGAAGCACCAACAAACCCTGGACCCCTCCAGAATGCAGCAGCCCCACCCCGCGCCAGAAAAGATGGAGACTCCTGCCATCAAACAACCAAAATGCTAAAACCGAAGGAGCAAGAAAACTCAGCGAACCGACCCCCAGAGGCAAAGGCCCAAAGGAAAGAGCCGACGAAAAAACACACCAGAACCGAAGGGGCACTACCAACCGAGGAGAAGACAGAGCACGCTGACCAGAGAGCAGGATGGTGCAAGCGGCGCACGGACAGGCCGGAGGTGAAACGACGCACAAGACAGCTGACTAACGGTGCAGAAGCAACACCAAGACCGAAAGCAAGCTGAAGCGGCTCCGCCTGCGCCGCACGAAAAGAGGCGACAGTATGTGGCAAGACGACGGCCCCCAACCCCCACTAGAAAACCAAGCCGAGAGTAAACCAAGCCAACAAGAGTAACCACCTAAGAAGGGACAGGAAAAGGAAGGACCGCCAAAATACCCATACTGCCGCCAAGAGAAGCACGCAGGTGGGACACCTACCACGAAGCCACCCGACCACCAACCGGAGGCGCGACCACAAGGCAGAACATAAGCAGCCCCGACAAGGCCCTCCCCGAGCCCAGGAAAAAGGCGGAGCCGCGAGAAGATCTCGGGCGCGACCACCGAAACCCAGGCGGCACAAGGAGATGGAACGTCTGCCGAACAGAAAAACTCCCCAAAGCATGCAAGCCCGCCAGGAGTTCAGAAACGACGGGTCCGACGCGAGACATTGCAAGAACCCCCCCAAAAAAAAAAAAAAAACAACAACCGGCAGGGCAAGCTAGGAAAACCAAAAAAGGCGGAAGGGTCGCCGCCAGAACAGGACCCGAACCAAGGGGCATGAACAACTGCAATAGACCGAGACAAAGAAGCACATCACAGGACACAGGCTGACCAACGCCTAAGAACACACGCAGAACATCCCTGCTGCAGAGGAGGCAGGAAGAAAGAGCAGAAGCACAAAAAACCCCAGGAGAACAACCAGGGGTGGACAAACAGGCAAGGACAAAAACCGCACGCAATCCCCAGGCACAAAACGGCAGCAAAGTGCCACTCCACAACCAGACACAGGAACAAGGACACGCCACCGTGAAACACAGTACCAATGCACACGTGCAGCAGCAGCAGCAACAGGCACCACTGCAACATGCAACATGTAAATAGCAACTCCCCTCTGCAAAGGCAGAGAACGGAGCAGGCAGACCCCAGACAAGGCCAACGGAGACACGACAAAAACCTTGCAGGCCCAGAAACCTGCACCAGGCGACCAACGGCGGAGAAACCCCGCTCGATACCTGCTGGATGAGGTACTGGGAGCTCTTTTACACCTGAAGCCCGGCCCAAGGTCAGGCCAGACCGGCCAGAGGATGGCCCACCAGGTAGCTGCTAGGAGCAGTCCACCGGCCCACATACCCCCACAACCAGGACGGGCCGGAACTGCCATACGAAAACAGGCCAGTGCGCCCTGGAAGTCCACGGACGAACCAGTAAGAAGGCTTATGCTCGCAAGTAGGTCGTGTAACAAGCACAGACCACTGATGGTAATACAGTGTTCCCCAAAAGTGCCAATAGCACCACTGCACTCCACTGGTACTATCCCGCAAGTTCTACCAGATAGGCGGGACCCAAGAGCCAGAGCTCAAATCCTGCAAGCACAGCCAGGAGCCTCACCAGGTGAGTACAGAACCAACCCAACAACCCCCCACACCTCACAACATTAAAAAGGAGGGTCCCCTGAATGACTCCAGCATGGGTTGGACATGCACATGAGGGGAACAGGAAGGGGTGATATAGGGACAGTCACTGGTGTGCGAACGGTCTCAGTCGTACAAAAATATACCTAAATAAAGACAGGTATATAAACACCGCCGCATCCAGCGCCCGGCCAAAAGACGCCAGACAGCAGAAACTCACCTGGCGAATGGTGGCACGAACTTGACACGACTCAACCGTGCCCAGAAGAACTTGGGAGCACCGCCAGGTGAAGACGCCAGAGCCGGACCCTGCCGGACCCGCAGGAGAACAGGGAGAGGCGAAGGAGGTGGTCCACACCCATGACACAGGGAAAACCGCGGTGTCCTCCCCACAACTGGGAACCAGGACACCCCCGGCGCGAAGGGGCACATACCGCAGCCAGGGAGACGAACGAGAGGTGAAGCACTGTAGCAAAAAAGGGCGCAAAACCCCAGCACTGAAACACCGCCCAGACCAAAACAAACTCCACGGCGCATGCGCATAACACGCTGGCCGAACCGCACACCCTCCCTGCGGGAAGGCGCCAGCCAGGACTACTGCATGAGAAAAGGAGCCAAAAGAGGAAGCAGGAACAATAAAACCGGCCAAAGAAGCAAAGAACCCAACCGGGCGACAAGCAGCCCAACCGGGCGACAAGCAGCCCAACCGGGCGACAAGCAGCCCAACCGGGCGGCAAGCAGCCCAACCGGGCGGCAAGCAGCCCAACCGGGCGACAAGCAGCCCAACCGGGCGACAAGCAGCCCAACCGGGCGACAAGCAGCCCAACCGGGCGACAAGCAGCCCAACCGGGCGACAAGCAGCCCAACCGGGCGACAAGCAGCCCAACCGGGCGACAAGCAGCCCAACCGGGCGACAAGGAGCCCAACCGGGCGACAAGGAGCCCAACCGGGCGACAAGCAGCCCAACCGGGCGACAAGCAGCCCAACCGGGCGACAAGCAGCCCAACCGGGCGACAAGCAGCCCAACCGGGCGACAAGCAGCCCAACCGGGCGACAAGCAGCCCAACCGGGCGACAAGCAGCCCAACCGGGCGACAAGCAGCCCAACCGGGCGACAAGCAGCCCAACCGGGCGACAAGCAGCCCAACCGGCCGACAAGCAGCCCAACAGGGCGACAAGCAGCCCAACAGGGCGACAAGCAGCCCAACAGGGCGACAAGCAGCCCAACAGGGCGACAAGCAGCCCAACAGGGCGACAAGCAGCCCAACAGGGCGACAAGCAGCCCAACAGGGCGACAAGCAGCCCAACAGGGCGACAAGCAGCCCAACAGGGCGACAAGTAGCCCAACAGGGCGACAAGTAGCCCAACAGGGCGACAAGTAGCCCAACAGGGCGACAAGTAGCCCAACAGGGCGACAAGTACGAGGAGCCGACAGACGTTCCAATAATGCGGGAAGTAGCGAAAAACCTTCCCATACCCTCGAGAACACAGAAGCCAACACTAGTCCCGAAGGCACACGAAGGCGCAGGCGTACCCGAGATCAGAAGTCACGCAGAACCCCATCGAACGGGGAAACATGACAAAAACACCGTCCCAAAAAGGGGGGGAGGAAACATCCACCCACAGGACGGAACCAACCGACTCAAAGGCCAAGGAACCGAGCCCGGGGAGGGGCCGACGTCCAACAGCACGTACGGCGAGTGGGGAGGAAAGACCCCACTCCGCGTAACCACAAGCCCCGCCTAGAGGAGGATAAAAACCCCCACGGGGTCTAACGGGGCCAAGGCCCCCCCAAGTCAGCCCCTCCCCAGCCCCGGGAACCTACACGACAGGCCCCGGGGCCGAGCCGTTCCCCCAAAGCCCCGGCCGTACCAGAAAACCGGGGCAGCCGTGAAAACACTAAGGAAGGGAGCCCACTGGCAGACTCATACAACACGGCTGGAGGAACAGGCCCAAATGCCCCCGTCACTACCCCGGAAGGGGAATTCCCTGAGACTGCCCGAGTCTCAACACCACCAAAAACCCCGCCCCGAACCTACAGACGGTAAGGAACCGTACGCAGGCAGGAAGGGTGAACCAGGGAAAAGACAAGGGGGCGTGGATGGAACCGAAGCAACCAACACCCCCAAGTTCCAAAACGAACTACAACGGGGCAGCCCCGGGGCTCCCGGGGAGGAAACCACGAGAACGTTGCCACCACCAAGGCTCAAGTGCAACGCCCCTGCTGCCCGCACCCGCTTTGTTAGCACAACTGGGTAACCGAGCCACAACGAGCAACCAAACTCGCAGGACTCCAGGTCGAAGGTGTCACCGACCCCACAGGCAGCGGACGGAGGCAAAACAGAGTCACCCAGAGACAAAAGGCGAGAGCAACCCTCAAACTCGCTGGAAGCGAGGGGGTAACTCTGGGGTCACATCCATCGGACCCGCGCGCCCCCAGGGGTTTCCCAGGGTCCCGAGCGTTTACTTTAAGAGGACTCGCGCTCAGGTAATCCCAGGCAGGGTACTGCTAACCGGCACCCAAAGCTACCAAACAACTTTCTAAGAGCTGAACCCCCGGGACGTGTACACTCACGGGGACCTAGCAGGGGGTACCACCAGAAAATACTCAGAACACAAGGGACACAAGGGGCAAGAACGAAGGCAGACCCCCCCACCAGGTAGATAAACAAAAAGAAAAAGAAAACCCCGCAAGAGGACAGCGTACCCAAGCGGAACAGAGCCGGCCGCTATGATTGGTAAAGACAAGCTGCACAGTACCCCGCGCCCCACCAGTGCAAACACTGCCCCTTACTCTAAGGCGAACAAGGGAGACAACACCCGAGCACACAAAGAGCGGCCGAAAACCAAGCAGTAAACGGCCAAGCAGGGGCAGGACCCAAGGAACTTGTGGAAGGTGGCCCCAAGCCCCAAGGGCAGTACTTACAGGGCACCTAGGGAAGGGAACCCTAGGCGCATGCAGCCCGAGTACTGAAGAATCACTCCCGGACACCACACTCTAGGTACAGTGCTGAAACAACCACTGGAGCCGGAGCACATAACCATTGCCTAAAGCATCAGCCGAAGAACTGATGGGTGGATAGCCGGCGTGGGAGGTCTGGGGCTCCCCCTTCCCCCTCCCGGGGAGGGGGGAGCTGCGCAGACAGCGGCGCGGTGACGTATGATGTCATACTAGTTTCCTTGTTTTCTGTTGAAGAGTTCTAGCCACTAGTTCGGCTTAGGTAGCAATTTTCACCAGAATAGGGGTTTGTTTTGGAATGCTTACCTTTCTGGATGCTTGACCCGGTCGATGGCAGACATAGAATGCTTCCAACCACACGGGGGTTTCTATAGGCCATTGCTCCCCTTGCCTCTCTGAGGGGGCCAGGTTCTGGCTCGTGGTCCCCGGTAGGCCCTAGAACTCCATACACATGACTGATGCCAAAGTCTGACATTAGCATATCAGCCGGTAAAGCTCCGGGGAGCCGACGGGGCTCCCCCCAGAAAATTGGTATAAACGTCAAAACATGCATGCCACTAAATCTAAAATCTGTAAAACCCCGTGGAGCATGACTGACTTCAAAACTTGGTACTAGAGAACTGATCTGTGTTACTCTGAATCTGTGCAGTCACCTCACAACTAGTCACCTCACAATCGACTGGACCGAGTTTAATTCTCAGGCAGGGCAAGATATTTGGTCACATTTCTTTACACCCAAATAACCATGTTCACCTAGCAGTAAATAGGTCTTCCCTAAGTTATAATCTTGTTACAGGGTGTTTAGAAGCTTGGAATAGTTTGGGCATTCAGTAAAACTACCTTCGTATGTAATTCTGTCCCTTGACCACTCTGCTAATGATGTTTTGGATTTTTTGCTATTTAATAAGTTTAAATACACGCTGCAATGTGCTGCTACTCTATTCTATGCGAAGGATTACAGAGAATAGATCAAAGTTAACTAGGAGTGCATCTAATATCCCAATCTCCCAGGATGGTTAGGGTTTTTTTTTTTTTTTTTTTTTGCAGGGGTATTCCTGCACTGGCCATAAGCCTATGGCTGGCCCAATAAGTGTTGTTTCTTGTTTCTGTTTCCTTAGGCAGAGTATAAGTATTTATGACTCGTAAGTTCACTTCAGTAAGATTATGCCCCATGTGTTTAACAACTTCTGCTCTGTTGAATCCAAGTTGAAATCTTATTGGGTTTGTAACTGTGCACTATGTTCCAGAGGTCTGTCGGGCATTTCTCCACAGTGAAGACATTTCCTCTCATCTTCTGGAACCTGTAAGCCTATTTCCCCATGCACATGAGTATCCAAGCCTGATGAGATGTAAGTGTACTTCTGTTGTTCTACTGCTCCCTTTTATCAAAATATGCGGTTTGTAGTTGCTTGAATTCTTGTAGCAACCCGCAGATCCTGATGTTGCAACTGCTGTGTTGTGGTCGCTGTACATCTTTTGTATTGTGCTATTTCTAATTACTTTCTTGATTTATGATAGACCCTGTGTATAAATGTCTACATTTCTTCTTAGTTGCAAGTTTTGCAGCTTAGGTTTTTAGATGACATCACATCACCGACACAAATGTTTGAAGGAGGTGAAGAGAACGAATTTAGGGATATACCCATAGCATGCGACATAATCTGGAAGAACATTAACAAACTAAAAGACTCAAAAACCCCAGGTGTGGATGGAATCCAATCCAAAGTTATAAAGGAACTGGCAAAAGAACTGTGCTTACTGCTGAAATTACTTTTCACTAAATCTCTGGCCCAAGGGATAATCCCCATTGATTACAAATATGCAAATGTCACACATATTTTCAAAAAAAGGCATCAAGTGCTCAGCAGAAATTTACCATAAGGAAGGGAACCATTCACCGTCTTTCAGTGAACAATCTTGTAAAATCAACACAACTGTCGGAAATCCAAAACATAAAACACTAACATACTCAAATACTAACATTACTAGCACCCAATATAGCCAGCAAACCTGGTTATACTAGTTACATTAGTTAGACACCAAAAGAAACGAGAATGGAAGATTTTCTGACGTCACATCATAACAAACATTTAAGCTCTACAAGTATTCTTTAAAACTACAGTCTAGTGATTAAAATTAATAAAAAAAAGTGTTCACTATGACTGGATCTGATATAATTATCAATAAAAGTATAGGTTACCTCTTTAAGTCAATAAGACAAGGAATGTGGAACCAAATCTTGGGAGTCGCTTGGGCAGCCAAGTCAAAGACTCAAAATTAGAAGTTGACCAACCATGAAACTGCCACAGCGACCTTACTAGCAATGGGAGTACGTATCCACTCTATTTAACGGCCTCTTATTTACCGATCTGTTGGTTCCATCCAACGGTTTGGGGGAAGGGGGAGATTTGCTGTTGCTACCTACACCAAAGATGCAAGAGGTCGGGCCACACGTGCACAAACACTCAAGATTTTTCATTAAACTTGTTTGACATTCACCATACACTGTTCAAGAGGAATTATTAATTACGAGTGTGGCTGATCTCTGACCTGGCTAAAAGGGGAAGATCCATGGATGTTTACACATAAGAATCTGGGGCCATGGAATCAATGGAATCAACATTCCATTGCAATGTTTGACAAGAGTATCATGAAATATTACATATTTGAAACTAAGACTTACCCAGGAATTTTTTAATCATTATACAAGATAATCCAGAGGTCATCTGGGCTGACCTCTTGGAGAAGGCTTCCCTGGGTGAGAACTCTAGGGGGGGGGGGGTCATGGGTGTTACAAGCAAGGAGAGTGGTGGGACGTAACCTGACCCCCACAGGCCCCTGACCCTTGCGGTCAGGGCACTGACCCACCGGTCTCCCCTATCCCTTCCCGGACAGGAGGGTGACATAGCCGCCAATATATACAATGATGCCAGCTTTGTACAGAGTACCTGTACACTCCTAGAATAAGACTTATCTTCCCCACTTTCTCTTACTCTTCTCATTTCTCCATTTCAACAGGTCAAGTGGAACGGTCCTTTGGCCCATGCGGTTACCTGTAAAATCTGGGGGGCCACTTGATCTGGGCATCTGTTCCACCCTTGTAGCAGGGTTAGACTGTCTTGGGGGATATTCTGTCCACACATAGGACATAGGAGAATAAGTCACTGAGGGCTACCCTCTACGAGTCCCAACAACCAAGTGGAAGGACGGAGTGCATAGCCCTCGGCTTAGGAGAGCTTATTCTTAGGAAAGGAAGAGAAAAGCAACTAAACAAGATAGAATGAACAGGAACTGAGACAATGAGAGGACACCGAGTAAAAATCCGCCCCTGGGGGACAGGCTATGAGAGACAGAAGGAACTAGCAAATCTGTTATCCACTCTCAAAGTAAGATTTTCTAAACTAATACCCACAAAGGACTCCTCATTCATAGCACTATGCTACCAGGATGAAGATGTTGACACAATCATCAAGGGAGAAAACATACGTATGTTGAGGGATGAACGTTTCCAGGTTATTATTCCCCCTGAGCTGCAGGCTAGGAAGACAATAATCTTGAAGAGACTTGATGCAGGAATTACTGATGACACCCCAGAAAATATTAAACACGATATAGAACAGAGGAATGAGTGGGCCAAGGTAGAAGAGGTAATCCTCATGCCGAGATTGTCTAACATGATGAAAATAAGGTTCGAAGAAATCTCCATGGCACAGTAAGCCCTCAGCCATGGTATCCATTGCAACTACTATCACCTTAGCATGGACAACTACAAACTTGAGGAGGAATACTATAACATTACCCCTTGCTGGACATGCTATAAATACGATCACACAGCAGTAGAGTGCCAACAAATGGGCAAAGTATGTTCAGAATGTGCTGGGCAGGGACACACATACAGAGACTGTACGAATAAATCAAACCCCCAAATGTCTCAACTGTGAGGGGCCCCCACCGCACACTGGCATCAGTATGTCCCACTAGGAAGCACATCCTAAAACAAAAAAGGGTCGAAGCCACAGCCAAAACGACAGCAATGGCCAATAATACCTATGCAGGTATAACTACCACCAATGCTTGGTCAAACAAGGTCTTACATAATCCAGCAAACACTACCCCACACACTCCAACAAACATGACCTCACAGGTAAATGGGGACGTACCCACAAAGATCTTGAGCAGTATGATCTTTGCTCATATAGAAAACATAGCAACTCCAGGGTCATTTGGATCTGTAATTAAAGAAATGTACAAGAGGAATGGTCTCCCATTGATGGAATTCCCAGACACTCTCTCCTCCACTAACATCATAAAAGCCCTGGTGGACAGCGATGTAGCCAGCACTACCCCAACTGTGACTAACTCCCAACAAGTGGAGTTGTTCCAGAGTTGTTGCTCCCACCCACGACCCCAGAGTTGTTGCTCCCACCCACGACCCCAGCAACCACCAACAAGCCAGAGAAAGATGATACAACACCAGCAACTACCACTCAGGACCTCCGGAGAGGACCCACACATAAACAACCAAACATACAAGTACCACAGGTACACAGGACCAGGGACTCGCAACGGCTCTCCCTGTTTCCCGCACACCCACAGACAATGTTGCACACTCAAACCCAGTCACCCAAGCCTCAGTAGAGGCCCCAAACACAATCAATTTCTTCTCGAGGGTAACCGTTTGCGTTGCTCAAGACCCTCCGAGAGCAAATAAAAACTCAGCACATAAAATTCCAACACAACATTCCCGATGTCACTACGAGTGACGTGCACGACCAGATAATGTCATATACTTTTCACCAAAACCCACACCCCATAACCATTCAACAGATAAGCGGCGGGGACTTTAACGTAATGCACAATGGTTATGGAACGATCCCAAACAATCCACAAGGTGGAAGAGACCCATCAGATTCAACATAGCCATCCAGTCATTAACAATAATTCAACACAATGTTCTATGCTGGACTCCGCACAGAGCATTGGAACTTAGCAACGTGTACAGAGAAATAGACTGATATAATACTCATTAATTTAATAGCCATGGAAAAAAAAAGAGTGGTAAGAAGATCAAGATCTTCAATTACAAAATCTACCAGGTCAACAGAGCTGACCAGGCCAACGATGGAGCGGTAATTGCCGTAAAAAGAAATATTCCTCACAAAATTCTAGATAACTTTCAGGAAAACTTCCTGGTAATTGAACTCCAAACTACGAAAGGTATAATCTTCACAGGAACATGTTACCAACCACCAAGACGTCCTTACCTTCCCCTTGCCGACATCATGAAACTCACCAGAAGGAACAGACCTGCCTACTTCCTGGGAGATCTGAACGCCAAGCACAGAACCCTGGGACATGGAAGGAACAACCAAGCAGGAGAAGCCATCCACAATATGATAAGGAACGGAAATCTAACCCACCTGGGCCCAGACTTCCCAACTTACGTCAGACAAGGCCATATCTTGAGGTTATCTTGAGATGAGGCCACAGTGGTAAACCAGACATAATACTGTCAAACAACCACCACTTCCTAAACACCCACATAGAAAGGGGCCCTGTGAGCACAAGCGACCACCTACCAATAATAATGACGCTGTCAACTAACCCCATTCAGAAACCCTCACCACCAAGACTTAAATACGCTAAAACTGACTGGGAAGCGTTCAAAAGCAGTGCACAGGAAATCAGTGTCACAGATTTTAATGGAAAGAAAACATCATGCATAAACGCCGAGTTAAATACATGGATTAGCACCATAGAAAAATGCATGACTGATCACATTCCCGTAGCTCACCACATAACGCTCCCACACACCCCAGCCACTGAGGCGCTCAGGACACAACAAACCAGATATAACAACCTTCTACAACTCATAACACAACACGGGTGGACGGATGAGTGCAAAAGACTACAAAGGGAACTTCAAGATGAGCTGCAAGATCTATGCAAAACAGAGTACACCAAACAATGGGATGACCTAATAAGCAAAATCCAAGTCGACTACAGAAACCCGGGAAAGTTCTGGAAAAAAGTAAAGACCCTGATGGGAAGCTCTTCTGAGGAAACACCCTACATCATAGACGCCTCAGGAAATAAACTCTATGAGGAGAGAGAACAAGAACAGGAATTCAAGAAGTTCTGGGAAAAAATATTCAGGATAAACCCGGAAGAAAATTAAAATTTTTGCCCAATTAATGAAAGGGAAATTACAACTCAAGTCGATAAGAGAGCTGCAGCACTACTCCCGACGCAAACAATAGACCTTAACAACATACGCGACGACTGCCACCTTATGAAACACAACCATTGCAGAGGTCCATAAAACAATTATGGGTGTCAAGAACAAGGCGCCGGGCAACAGCAAGATAAATTAGATTGTATTATCCAACCTACCAGTGATTCTTGATGTTATCTTGAGATGATTGATGATTGATAAAGATTAAGCCACTCAAGAGGTGGCACGGGCATGAATAGCCCGTAAGTGGTACAATTTTCTTTTTTTCCCCAGTGTTCTGAGGTTGCATTTAACCATCAAGTTGTTATCGTGGGGGAGGATACTGCTTCACAGTCTTTATGAGGGTGTCCAGCTGCTGGACACCTTTGTTGACCAGGAGAGTGGCTGTGTTGATGGCTTCAGGGTGGCCACTGCATGATTCAGGAACTCTTAAAGCTCTTCTAAGGTCATTGGTTGCTTCACATTCCAGAAGATAGTGAAGTAATGGCTTTTCTGTGACAGTTTGGCAGAAGATGCACTCTCTCTGTCGGAGTTCACCAATCTCCCAGTTGCATCTGTAACCTAGACGTAGTCTATATAGCCTAACTGCTATTTCCCTGTGGATTCCTTTTGGGATATTTAACCTTTCTAATTTGGTTGCCTGAAGATACCATGTTGCAGATGGCGAACCTTCAGCTATTCTCTGGTGCAGGTCGGCTTTGTTGAGATGTGAGAGTTTTTTGGTGATGATGTTTTTTATGTTCTCTAGGCTGGGTTGAATTGTTTTATGTATCACTGGATGACGAGTTGCCAATTTAGCAATTTCATCAGTTTTTTTCATTTAATGGGATTCCAATATGGGATAGGATCCAGTTTAAAGTTATGTTGAGGCCTTTGCCTTTAGCGACTGCTCCAAGATACAAAATGGTGGTAATTATTTCCACATTATCTTTCCACTGTTTTGTTGTTGTTGTTGTGTTGATTTAGGGGCGACGACGATCATGGGATAATTCCACTGTTTTTGTCCTAGCATTTGAAGTGCAGCTTTTGAGTCTGTGTGTATGATTGCATTTTGAGTGTTTTGTGCAATCACATATGCGAATGCCTGTTGTATGGCAAACAGCTCAGTTTGGGTTGATGATACTAGTCCTCCCAGTCTCCAATATGCCTGAACGCTGGTCGTGCAAAGAGCAGCGCCAGCACTCTCATTTTCTGTGTCCACCGATCCGTCTGTGAAGATGTGGGTGGCTCCTGCTACGGCTATGCTATACATTTGCTCTTCTATTATGCGCCTTAGGATTGTCGGATCATAGGCAGCCTTTTATCTTGAGATGATTTCGGGGCTTTTTAGTGTCCCCGAGGCCCGATCCTCGACCAGGCCTCCACCCCCAGGAAGCAGCCCGTGACAGCTGACTAACACCCAGGTACCTATTTTACTGCTAGGTAACAGGGGCATAGGGTGAAAGAAACTCTGCCCATTGTTTCTCGCCGGCGTCTGGGATCGAACCCAGGACCACAGGATCACAAGTCCAGCGTGCTGTCCGCTCGGCCGACCGGTTCCCACTCCGGAGTGATTGCACTCCATCAATACACATGTATAGTAAATGCAGCTCTTGCATCTGGACTATTCCCCACATACTTCAAGAATGCCACAATAAGATTAATCCCCAAGCCAGGTAAACCCCCAACCCAAACTGAAAACTACAGGCCAATTTCCCTCCTAGAACTGATTACGCTCCATGAGCTCCATGAACTCCTGAACACACAGCCACTAAACATCAGACTACAGCACCAAGCCATCAGGGTGTGGAACACCCCGCTCCCACAGCTGGTGGCCCAAGATGAGACGCCCCACTCCCACAGCTGGTGGCCCAAGATGAGACGCCCCACTCCCACAGCTGGTGGCCCAAGATGAGACGCCCCACTCCCACAGCTGGTGGCCCAAGATGAGACGCCCCACTCCCACAGCTGGTGGCCCAAGATGAGACGCCCCACTCCCACAGCTGGTGGCCCAAGATGAGACGCCCCACTCCCACAGCTGGTGGCCCAAGATGAGACGCCCCACTCCCACAGCTGGTGGCCCAAGATGAGACGCCCCACTCCCACAGCTGGTGGCCCAAGATGAGACGCCCCGCTCCCACAGCTGGTGGCCCAAGATGAGACGCCCCGCTCCCACAGCTGGTGGCCCAAGATGAGACGCCCCGCTCCCACAGCTGGTGGCCCAAGATGAGACGCCCCGCTCCCACAGCTGGTGGCCCAAGATGAGACGCCCCGCTCCCACAGCTGGTGGCCCAAGATGAGACGCCCCGCTCCCACAGCTGGTGGCCCAAGATGAGACGCCCCGCTCCCACAGCTGGTGGCCCAAGAT
The DNA here is from genome assembly GCF_040958095.1 of Procambarus clarkii. Taxonomy (NCBI): domain Eukaryota; kingdom Metazoa; phylum Arthropoda; class Malacostraca; order Decapoda; family Cambaridae; genus Procambarus; species Procambarus clarkii. The sequence continues at coordinate 38,723,484 of NC_091163.1, forward strand.
GAGACGCCCCGCTCCCACAGCTGGTGGCCCAAGATGAGACGCCCCGCTCCCACAGCTGGTGGCCCAAGATGAGACGCCCCGCTCCCACAGCTGGTGGCCCAAGATGAGACGCCCCGCTCCCACAGCTGGTGGCCCAAGATGAGACGCCCCACTCCCACAGCTGGTGGCCCAAGATGAGACGCCCCACTCCCACAGCTGGTGGCCCAAGATGAGACGCCCCACTCCCACAGCTGGTGGCCCAAGATGAGACGCCCCACTCCCACAGCTGGTGGCCCAAGATGAGACGCCCCACTCCCACAGCTGGTGGCCCAAGATGAGACGCCCCACTCCCACAGCTGGTGGCCCAAGATGAGACGCCCCACTCCCACAGCTGGTGGCCCAAGATGAGACGCCCCGCTCCCACAGCTGGTGGCCCAAGATGAGACGCCCCGCTCCCACAGCTGGTGGCCCAAGATGAGACGCCCCGCTCCCACAGCTGGTGGCCCAAGATGAGACGCCCCGCTCCCACAGCTGGTGGCCCAAGATGAGACGCCCCACTCCCACAGCTGGTGGCCCAAGATGAGACGCCCCACTCCCACAGCTGGTGGCCCAAGATGAGACGCCCCGCTCCCACAGCTGGTGGCCCAAGATGAGACGCCCCGCTCCCACAGCTGGTGGCCCAAGATGAGACGCCCCGCTCCCACAGCTGGTGGCCCAAGATGAGACGCCCCACTCCCACAGCTGGTGGCCCAAGATGAGACGCCCCACTCCCACAGCTGGTGGCCCAAGATGAGACGCCCCACTCCCACAGCTGGTGGCCCAAGATGAGACGCCCCACTCCCACAGCTGGTGGCCCAAGATGAGACGCCCCACTCCCACAGCTGGTGGCCCAAGATGAGACACCCCACTCCCACAGCTGGTGGCCCAAGATGAGACGCCCCACTCCCACAGCTGGTGGCCCAAGATGAGACGCCCCACTCCCACAGCTGGTGGCCCAAGATGAGACACCCCGCTCCCACAGCTGGTGGCCCTAGAGCCGGGATTCACTAGATGAAAACCCCGCCCCACAGTACATAATTCCCAGATGAAATACTGACCAGATATCCTTCCCCAGTGATTGAAAAATTGAATATGTATGTGTATATGTATATGTGTATGTACTCACCTGGTTGTGGTTGCGGGGGTTGAGCTCTGGCTCTTTGGTCCCGCCTCTCAACCGTCAATCAACAGGTGTACAGGTTCCTGAGCCTATTGGGCTCTATCATATCTACACTTGAAACTGTGTATGGAGTCAGCCTCCACCACATCACTTCCTAATGCATTCCATATATCAACCACTCTGACACTAAAAAAAATTTTTTCTAATATCTCTGTGGCTCATTTGGGCACTCAGTTTACACCTGTGTCCCCTAGTGCGTGCCCCCCTTGTGTTAAATAGCCTGTCTATCTACCCTGTCGATTCCCTTGAGAATCTTGAATGTGGTGATCATGTCTCCCCTAACTCTTCTGTCGTCCAACGAAGTGAGGTTAATTCCAGTAGTCTCTCCTCGTAGCTCATACCTCTCAGCTCGGGTACTAGTCTGGTGGCAAACCTTTGAACCTTTTCCAGTTTAGTCTTATGCTTGACTAGATAAGGACTCCATGCTGGAGCCGCATACTCCAGGATTGGTCTGACATATGTGGTATATAATGTTCTGAAAGATTCCTTACACAAGTTTCTAAAGGCCGTTCTTATGTTAGCCAACCTGGCATATGCTGCTGATGTTATCCTCTTGATATGAGCTTCAGGGGACAGGACTGGCTTGATATCAACCCCCAGGTCTTTCTCTCTCTGACTCTTGAAGTATTTCATCTCCCAAATGATACCTTGTATCTGGTCTCCTGCTTCCTACCCCTATCTTCATTACATTTGCTTGGGTTAAACTCTAACAACCATTTGTTCGATCATTCCTGCAGCTTGTCCAGGTCTTCTTGAAGCCTCAAACAGTCCTCTGCTGTTTTAATCCTTCTCATAATTTTGGCATCGTCCGCAAACATTGAGAGAAATGAATCGATACCCTCCGGGAGATCATTTACATATATCAGAAACAAGATAGGACCGAGTACAGAGCCCTGTGGGACTCCACTGGTGACTTCACGCCAGTCTGAGGTCTCACCCCTCACCATAACTCTTTTCCTATTGCTTAGGCACTCCCTTGTCCACTGGAGCGCCCTACCAGTTACTCCTGCCTGTTTCTCCAGCTTATGCATCAACCTTTTATGGGGTACTGTGTCAAAGGCTTTCCGACAGTCCAAAAAAAAAATGCAGTCTGCCCATCCTTCTCTTTCTTGCTTAATCTGTCACCTGATCGTAGAATTCTATTAAGCCTGTAAGCAAGATTTACCCTCCCTGAACCCATGTTGATGGGTTGTCACGAAGTCTCTTCTCTCCAGATGTGCTACCAGGTTTTTTCTCACAATCTTCTCCATCACCTTGCATGGTATACAAGTTAAGGACACTGGCCTGTAGTTCAGTGCCTCTTGTCTGTCACCTTTTTGTATATTGGTACTACATTAGCAGTCTTCCATATTTCTGGTAGGTCTCCCGTTTCCAGTGACCTACTATACATTATGGAGAGTGGCACGCAAAGTGCTCCTGCACACTCTTTCAACACCCATGGAGAGATTCCATCCGGCCCAACAGCTTTTCTAACGTCCAGATCCAGCAGGTGTCTCTTGACCTCATCTCTTGTAATTTACACTGAAAACTGCAACTGAAAACTGTTTTCAGTTGCATATGTCCTGGGGACCATTCAGGCTTGTTCGCATTTGTGTTCCTCACGTGTGCCCCAAAGAATGAGGTGATTTGGTAAAATGCTATGCCCAAGATAACTATCCGAGTGCCGGCGGTGGGGTGGTTCATATAGCCTCGGCTATCACCTCATTTTGTCCGGTCGTGATGGTCAAGTGGATTAAGGCGTCTTGTACATACCAGTTGCGTTGCTTCTGGGAGTATGGGTTCGAGTCACTTCTGGGGTGTGAGTTTTCAGTTGCATATGTCCTGGGGACCATTCAGGCTTGTTCGCATTTGTGTTCCTCACGTGTGCCCCAAAGAATGAAGTGATTTGGTAAAATGCTATGCCCAAGATAACTATCCGAGTGCCGGCGGTGGGGTGGTTCATATAGCCTCGGCTATCACCTCATTTTGTCCGGTCGTGATGGTCAAGTGGATTAAGGCGTCTTGTACATACCAGTTGCGTTGCTTCTGGGAGTATGGGTTCGAGTCACTTCTGGGGTGTGAGTTTTCAGTTGCATATGTCCTGGGGACCATTCAGGCTTGTTCGCATTTGTGTTCCTCACGTGTGCCCCAAAGAATGAGGTGATTTGGTAAAATGCTATGCCCAAGATAACTATCCGAGTGCCGGCGGTGGGGTGGTTCATATAGCCTCGGCTATCACCTCATTTTGTCCGGTCGTGATGGTCAAGTGGATTAAGGCGTCTTGTACATACCAGTTGCGTTGCTTCTGGGAGTATGGGTTCGAGTCACTTCTGGGGTGTGAGTTTTCAGTTGCATATGTCCTGGGGACCATTCAGGCTTGTTCGCATTTGTGTTCCTCACGTGTGCCCCAAAGAATGAAGTGATTTGGTAAAATGCTATGCCCAAGATAACTATCCGAGTGCCGGCGGTGGGGTGGTTCATATAGCCTCGGCTATCACCTCATTTTGTCCGGTCGTGATGGTCAAGTGGATTAAGGCGTCTTGTACATACCAGTTGCGTTGCTTCTGGGAGTATGGGTTCGAGTCACTTCTGGGGTGTGAGTTTTCAGTTGCATATGTCCTGGGGACCATTCAGGCTTGTTCGCATATATATATATATATATATATATATATATATATATATATATATATATATATATATATATATATATATATATATATATATATATATATATATATATTTATACACGCACACATGCTTTTCTCTATTTCTGTATCTAGTTACCAAGATAAGTATACTGTATTGTGTCCACATTGTCTGGCATAGGCGTGTTCTAATGTGTAGAGTATTATACTGTGTATGAATTAGGTGTTCCTAGTGTTTATATGCCTAGTTATTCTAAGAGGGTCCCAGTGGAACCACGTGGTCTCCCTACCCTAAGCTGACTCCAGCGTCAAGTGCTTCACTAGTAGTACTTTACCCTAGCTTGTTCTCAGTGTAAACCTTGTATCCTGCTTATGTGGACCAAGGCTTGTAACGTAAGATAGTGTGGTAAAGTTATTGTTATTGGTATGAATGTATATGGGGGGTTGTTAAGGGCTTAATAAATAAGTTAGTTAGTTAAAGGAGTATCCATTCTTCCTGTGTAAGAGATCTACCTCTAGGCTGACATTATCTTGTAGCCAATTTATATTCAATGTTATTTTTATTTGGGGGGCCGGGCCTTACTGATCTCCACTGCTAGAGATACATACTTATTCTAACTGCTGCCTCTACATCCATTTAATACTAGATCCCCCATAGAACATACTCTTATTTATAACAGAAGGGTATCAGTGGGGGGAGGGCAGGGTATCAGTGGGAGGAGGGCAGGGTATCAGTGGGAGGAGGGCAGGGTATCAGTGGGGGAGGGCAGGGTATCAGTGGGGGGAGGGCAGGGTATCAGTGGGAGGAGGGCAGGGTATCAGTGGGGGAGGGCAGGGTATCAGTGGGAGGAGGGCAGGGTATCAGTGGGAGGAGGGCAGGGTATCAGTGGGGGAGGGCAGGGTATCAGTGGGGGGAGGGCAGGGTATCAGTGGGGGGAGGGCAGGGTATCAGTGGGGGGAGGGCAGGGTATCAGTGGGGGGAGGGCAGGGTATCAGTGGGGGAAGGGCAGGGTATCAGTGGGGGAAGGGAAGGGTATCAGTGGGGGGAGGGCAGGGTATCAGTGGGGGGAGGGCAGGGTATCAGTGGGGGGAGGGCAGGGTATCAGTGGGGGGAGGGCAGGGTATCAGTGGGGGGAGGGCAGGGTATCAGTGGGGGGAGGGCAGGGTATCAGTGGGGGGAGGGCAGGGTATCAGTGGGGGGAGGGCAGGGTATCAGTGGGGGGAGGGCAGGGTATCAGTGGGGGGAGGGCAGGGTATCAGTGGGGGAAGGGAAGGGTATCAGTGGGGGAAGGGAAGGGTATCAGTGGGGGGAGGGCAGGGTATCAGTGGGGGGAGGGCAGGGTATCAGTGGGGGGAGGGCAGGGTATCAGTGGGGGAAGGGAAGGGTATCAGTGGGGGAAGGGAAGGGTATCAGTGGGGGGAGGGCAGGGTATCAGTGGGGGGAGGGCAGGGTATCAGTGGGGGGAGGGCAGGGTATCAGTGGGGGGAGGGCAGGGTATCAGTGGGGGGAGGGCAGGGTATCAGTGGGGGGAGGGCAGGGTATCAGTGGGGGGAGGGCAGGGTATCAGTGGGGGGAGGGCAGGGTATCAGTGGGGGAAGGGAAGGGTATCAGTGGGGGAAGGGAAGGGTATCAGTGGGGGAAGGGAAGGGTATCAGTGGGGGAAGGGAAGGGTATCAGTGGGGGAAGGGAAGGGTATCAGTGGGGGGAGGGCAGGGTATCAGTGGGGGGAGGGCAGGGTATCAGTGGGGGGAGGGCAGGGTATCAGTGGGGGGAGGGCAGGGTATCAGTGGGGGAGGGCAGGGTATCAGGGGAGGGCTGGGTATCAGGGGAGGGCTGGGTATCAGTGGAGGGAGGGCAGGGTATCAGGGGGGGAAGGGAAGGGTATCAGTGGGGGGAGGGCAGGGGAGGGCAGGGTATCAGTGGGGGGAGGGCAGGGTATCAGTGGGGGGAGGGCAGGGTATCAGTGGGGGGAGGGCAGGGTATCAGTGGGGGGAGGGCAGGGTATCAGTGGGGGAGGGCTGGGTATCAGTGGGGGGAGGGCAGGGTATCAGGGGAGGGCAGGGGGGCAGGGCTCACCTCCTCCACCTCCACCTTGATCAGACCGAGCGCCTCATACTGCCTCAGCTTGGCCTGGGCGGCCTGCGTCTCCTGGTCCCTGAGGGCACCACCACCAGCAGGGAACACCCTGCTGAGGGTGCTGAGGGCTGCCCCTGGGTGCTCCTGGTCAGCAGCAGCAGGGAAGCCCCTGGTGAGGGGGGCCCCAGGGCGGCCCTGGCTCAGGGTAAACTGTACACTCTGGTACTTGGTGAGGGCGGCCTCCACCTCCGTGGACATGCTGCTCAGACAACTGCCCTCAGCGTCCTCCATGCCTGTCCTCAGCGGCGCTCTCTTGAACCTCATCACACGCTCTCACACTATGCCTATATGGCATATTAACTAGTATATACACTTTGGCATACCAATTGCAGGCTCATTAATTGGTATTTGAAGCAGCAATTACCACTGTAACTACCATATACAGGATAACAGTGTTCCGGTGTATATCAAACTTGCTCATACGACAGTTGTCAACCGCAAACCACTGTAGGTATATAGCGTAACACAGGCCACATATAGGGCAGCCTAAGGCACAGTTATAGCCACATGTTGGGTGGTGGAGCAACACTCAGGGAGCAACACTCCGCAACACAACAGTCTTGCTACAAGTATTTGCAGCCAACTGGACAAGTATGAACCGGCGCTGACACGTTTGACGACCCCAGTTGTTGGTGTACCCATTAATTCACCCATTATACCCACACTCTAGCCATTTAGGAGCGATGTTCATGTATTGGGCCAAAGTTGCAGCGTATGATACACGTATGTGAATGGTAGTTAATGGTAATTGTGTAGAGTTATATATTAAATAAGGGTTGTTAGGGCATGCGGTAACTCGCTAGCCTCGCTCAGGGCGGCCAGTAATTCTCCCTCCATCAGTTTCCACACGTCCCAACCTCCTCAAACACGTTACACGGACCTTAACCCGCCTCAAGTATACCCGCCGCGCTCAAACATTCTCCCACAAACACAAAGTGAATGAAACCTATAATCTGGGTGTATAATGATGTGCATATAACCATACTAGAGTTATAAAGCATGTTAATAGTCCCAATAATTTAGACAAGGTGGTATCCCCTGGAGTGATGGTCGCCACATGTCGCCAGACTAACCTAATATATACCTGCTAACAGTTCATCATGTTATCATTTTGAACGCCTAGTAATACTTTGTGTAAACCTAACGGTTTACTACAACAATATACACCACCTGGACACCGACTGAAGTAGATATTCTTGTATTTTAAATATATATATAAATACATATCACCATAAAGACTAAAATTACCCAAGCGACAACAAATGCTGGTTATCAGTTTTTTATTATTATTATTATTTATATACAAATTCAAATTTTAATTTGAATTTGGATTTGAATAATTATTATTTTTATTCAAAATTCAAATGTTTATTCAGGTACAAGTACATACATAGATGATCAGTTACAAACATAATGTTGAATTTATAAATAGAGCATAGACTTATAGGTATTGTGGCTTTACAATACCTTAGACAAGGTATTGTGGCTTTACAATACCATAGACAAGGTATTGTGGCTTTACAATACCATAGACAAGGTATTGTGGCTTTACAATACCATAGACAAGGTATTGTGGCTTTACAATACCATAGACAAGGTATTGTGGCTTTACAATACCATAGACAAGGTATTGTGGCTTTACAATACCATAGACAAGGTATTGTGGCTTTACAATACCATAGACAAGGTATTGTGGCTTTACAATACCATAGACAAGGTATTGTGGCTTTACAATACCTTAGACAAGGTATTGTGGCTTTACAATACCATAGACAAGGTATTGTGGCTTTACAATACCATAGACAAGGTATTGTGGCTTTACAATACCTAAAGCCACTAATACGCACGGTGTTTCGCGCAAGGTGGGGGGGGGGGGGAGGCACTTGGACTAAAACTTAATAGTAATTGAGATTGAAGTATAAATTGTGTTGACAAACAAGACTAAACAAGGGGAGGGGCATGGTTGAAGTCCATTATACAAGTCGGTCAACAAGCAGCAGTGTTTACTATAGCAAGACATGGGCTGACAGTTAGGGGTAAGGCAGGTTACATGGAGTTTATTAGGCAGTGGACCCCATACCCATCCTGTGGGTGGTAGTGGACCCCATACCCATCCTGTGGGTGGTAGTGGACCCCATACCCATCCTGTGGGTGGTAGTGGACCCCATACCCATCCTGTGGGTGGTAGTGGACCCCCATACCCGTCCTGTGGGTGGTAGTGGACCCCATACCCATCCTGTGGGTGGTAGTGGACCCCATACCCATCCTGTGGGTGGTAGTGGACCCCATACCCATCCTGTGGGTGGTAGTGGACCCCATACCCATCCTGTGGGTGGTAGTGGACCCCCATACCCGTCCTGTGGGTGGTAGTGGACCCCATACCCATCCTGTGGGTGGTAGTGGACCCCATACCCATCCTGTGGGTGGTAGTGGACCCCATACCCATCCTGTGGGTGGTAGTGGACCCCATACCCATCCTGTGGGTGGTAGTGGACCCCATACCCATCCTGTGGGTGGTAGTGGACCCCATACCCATCCTGTGGGTGGTAGTGGACCCCATACCCATCCTGTGGGTGGTAGTGGACCCCATACCCATCCTGTGAGTGGTAGTGGACCCCATACCCATCTTGTGGGTGGTAGTGGACCCCATACCCATCCTGTGGGTGGTAGTGGACCCCATACCCATCCTGTGGGTGCCAGTGGACCCCATACCCATCCTGTGGGTGCCAGTGGACCCCATACCCATCCTGTGAGTGGTAGTGGACCCCATACCCATCCTGTGGGTGCCAGTGGACCCCATACCCATCCTGTGAGTGGTAGTGGACCCCTACCCATCCTGTGGGTGGTAGTGGACCCCATACCCATCCTGTGGTAGTGGACCCCATACCCATCCTGTGGGTGGTAGTGGACCCCATACCCATCCTGTGGGTGGTAGTGAACCCCATACCCATTCTGTGGGTGCCAGTGGACCCCATACCCATCCTGTGAGTGGTAGTGGACCCCTACCCATCCTGTGGGTGGTAGTGGACCCCATACCCATCCTGTGGTAGTGGACCCCATACCCATCCTGTGGGTGGTAGTGGACCCCATACCCATCCTGTGGTAGTGGACCCCATACCCATCCTGTGGGTGGTAGTGGACCCCATACCCATCCTGTGGGTGGTAGTGGACCCCATACCCATCCTGTGGGTGGTAGTGGACCCCTACCCATCCTGTGGGTGGTAGTGGACCCCATACCCATCCTGTGGTAGTGGACCCCATACCCATCCTGTGGGTGGTAGTGGACCCCATACCCATCCTGTGGGTGGTAGTGGACCCCATACCCATCCTGTGGGTGGTAGTGGACCCCATACCCATCCTGTGGGTGGTAGTGGACCCCATACCCATCCTGTGGGTGCTGTAACACCACCCATTGTAAAAAACCGCCACTAAAATGCACCACTATAATGGAACACTAAACTAATAATGTAAACCCTACTTATCCTGAGTAACACTTCCTCATCGGTTGCACTTGATAACACTGTTATGAGCTGACATATGATGGTTACACCGGAACCAAAGGTACACTGCCAATAAGGAAATGCTAACACAAGGATTAAATACGCTGCCACCATCTGCCTTTGACCATTGAAACTATATCAAGCAACGAGGCAAGAAACATTGCTTGACTAGGAGAGTACTTTCTATGACTGTCATTAATTATGAAAACGGTTGTCAGCCACTATATCCAAAAGGCTAAGAGCATTCAACAATTGACACAGACGGGAAATTTAACGAGTATATTGAGACAAAAATTATGTCAATCACCACTTATAAATCCTATTCTAACACTGGCAAAAAGTTAAGAAATTTGGACATGGAACAAAAACTCAGAGATCACACACATTACCTTAAGCTATCTGTCTCTCCCTGGCTGAGATGTTCTTCACAGCCCCGCTCTCGATCCCGGTGTACCGCACTCTGAGTTCCCTAAGTCCCTAGAGGACCTCTATATACAACCCCCACAGGAAGAGGGGGAGATCTGCTGTTGCTACCCACCAAGAATGTACAAACACTCAAGAAATATTTCAATAAGCTTGTTTGACATTCACCATACACTCTTCAAGAGAGGAGTTATTAATTACATGTGTGACTGACCTCTGACCTGGCCAAAAGGGGGAGATCCAAGGATGTTTACACATAAGAATCTGGAGTCTAATTCCCTTGCATGAAATATTACATACTTGAAACTATGCTGACTAAGACTAACCCAGGAATTTTTTTAATATACAAGATGAACCGGAGGTCATCTGGGCTGACCTCTTGGAGAAGGCTTCCCTGGGTGTGAACTCTAAGGGGGGGGGGAGTCCTGGGTGTTACAGCGCCAGTGGACCCCATACCCATCCTGTGGGTGCCAGTGGACCCCATACCCATCCTGTGAGTGGTAGTGGACCCCATACCCATCCTGTGGGTGCCAGTGGACCCCATACCCATCCTGTGGGTGGTAGTGGACCCCATACCCATCCTGTGGGTGCCAGTGGACCCCATACCCATCCTGTGGGTGCCAGTGGACCCCATACCCATCCTGTGGGTGCCAGTGGACCCCATACCCGTCCTGTGAGTGGTAGTGGACCCCATACCCATCCTGTGGGTGCCAGTGGACCCCATACCCATCCTGTGAGTGGTAGTGGACCCCATACCCATCCTGTGGGTGGTAGTGGATCCCATACCCATCCTGTGGGTGGTATTGAACCCCATACCCATCCTGTGGGTGCCAGTGGACCCCATACCCATCCTGTGGGTGCCAGTGGACCCCATACCCATCCTGTGAGTGGTAGTGGACCCCATACCCATCCTGTGGGTGCCAGTGGACCCCATACCCATCCTGTGAGTGGTAGTGGACCCCATACCCATCCTGTGGGTGGTAGTGGACCCCATACCCATCCTGTGGGTGCCAGTGGACCCCATACCCATCCTGTGAGTGGTAGTGGACCCCATACCCATCCTGTGGGTGCCAGTGGACCCCATACCCATCCTGTGAGTGGTAGTGGACCCCATACCCATCCTGTGGGTGGTAGTGGACCCCATACCCATCTTGTGGGTGCCAGTGGACCCTATACCTATTAATTAAGTGGGCGTCGGTGGAAAGTTTACAATCACTCACAAATGTGTACTAGCCTACTGTAGGTAAACTGGGGGATAATTTACCAAAATTTCTGGTAGTAGATAATTTTTAACAAAGTGCACATTTCTTGGCCTGTCCTCATTGTGTAGTTCTATAGTTGTGACTAGCTGTACCCGTAGGTATATAAAAACACTCGCCTATTCAAATGCAACGTTGTGTCAAAATTCCAAAGCAATCGGTGAAGAGGTTTCGAAGATTTCTCTCAATAGTTTTTCAAAAGAAGCGTGTTTTTCTTCCGTCACAGACGTGCCATCAATATAGTGTGTGTATAAACCCGCTCGGGTGCGAATGGAGCGTTGTGTGAAAATCTCAAAGCAATCGGTGAAGAACTTTCGGAGATTAGCGAATATGAACAAACGATCATTTCCATTTTTATTTATATAGATATTGATGATGAGTCACAATAACGTGGCTGAAGAATGTTGACCAGTCCACACACTAGAAGGTGGAGAGGACCATGTTTAGGTCCGTCCAGGACCACGTTTAGGTCCGTCCAGGACCACGTTTAGGTCCGTCCAGGACCACGTTTAGGTCCGTCCAGGACCATGTTTAGGTCCGTCCAGGACCACGTTTAGGTCCGTCCAGGACCACGTTTAGGTCCGTCCAGGACCACGTTTAGGTCCGTCCAGGACCACGTTTAGGTCCGTCCAGGACCACGTTTAGGTCCGTCCAGGACCACGTTTAGGTCCGTCCAGGACCAAATTTAGGTCCGTCCAGGAACATTATCAAGTCGACTATGATAATGGTCAATCAACTTGATAATGATCCAGGACGGACCGAAACGTTGTGGTCAATGTCTCTAGTGTGTGGTGTGGTCAATGTCTCTAGTGTGTGGTATGGTCAATGTCTAGTGTGTGGTGTAGTCAATGTCTCTAGTGTGCGGTGTGGTCAATGTCTCTAGTGTGTGGTGTAGGCAATGTCTCTAGTGTGTGGTGTAGTCAATGTCTCTAGTGTGTGGTGTGGTCAATGTCTCTAGTGTGTGGTGTAGTCAATGTCTCTAGTGTGCGGTGTGGTCAATGTCTCTAGTGTGTGGTGTGGTCAATGTCTCTAGTGTGTGGTGTAGTCAATGTCTCTAGTGTGTGGTGTGGTCAATGTCTCTAGTGTGTGGTATGGTCAATGTCTAGTGTGTGGTGTAGTCAATGTCTAGTGTGTGGTGTGGTCAATGTCTCTAGTGTGTGGTGTGGTCAATGTCTCTAGTGTGCGGTGTGGTCAATGCCTCTAGTGTGTGGTGTGGTCAATGTCTCTAGTGTGTGGTGTAGTCAATGTCTCTAGTGTGTGGTGTAGTCAATGTCTCTAGTGTGTGGTGTGGTCAATGTCTCTAGTGTGTGGTGTGGTCAATGTCTCTAGTGTGTGGTGTGGTCAATGTCTCTAGTGTGTGGTGTGGTCAATGTCTCTAGTGTGTGGTGTGGTCAATGTCTCTAGTGTGTGGTGTGGTCAATGTCTCTAGTGTGTGGTGTGGTCAATGTCTCTAGTGTGTGGTGTGGTCAATGTCTCTAGTGTGTGGTGTGGTCAATGTCTCTAGTGTGTGGTGTGGTCAATGTCTCTAGTGTGTGGTGTGGTCAATGTCTCTAGTGTGTGGTGTGGTCAATGTCTCTAGTGTGTGGTGTGGTCAATGTCTCTAGTGTGTGGTGTGGTCAATGTCTCTAGTGTGTGGTGTGGTCAATGTCTCTAGTGTGTGGTGTGGTCAATGTCTCTAGTGTGTGGTGTGGTCAATGTCTCTAGTGTGTGGTGTGGTCAATGTCTCTAGTGTGTGGTGTGGTCAATGTCTCTAGTGTGTGGTGTGGTCAATGTCTCTAGTGTGTGGTGTGGTCAATGTCTCTAGTGTGTGGTGTGGTCAATGTCTCTAGTGTGTGGTGTGGTCAATGTCTCTAGTGTGTGGTGTGGTCAATGTCTCTAGTGTGTGGTGTAGTCAATGTCTCTAGTGTGTGGTGTGGTCAATGTCTCTAGTGTGTTGGCGAATGTTCTTGACTGATCACTTCGGCACTCTATCCATTAAAGATACCAGTTGATTGACAGTTGAGAGGGGGGACCAAAGAGCCAGAGCTCAACCCCCGCAAACACAACAAGGTGAGTATTAACTTGTCCAAGAGAACTGTGTTGTGTGGCCTCTTGTTCGAGTACCATTACAAATACGGGAAACACTGAGTGTAGCCGTGAGTTATAAAGGTCACTATCTTACCCACTACCGCCCGCCCCCACAGGATGGGGTGCATAATAAATGAACTAACTGTTCCTTCACCAGGGGCCGCCACGGAGAGTGAGCAAACCCCGGTCAAGAGTAGAGGCTCACCTTGACAGGGAGAGGAGCCGTGTCGGAGAGGAGCCGTGTCGGAGAGGAGCCGTGTCGGAGAGGAGCCATGTCGGAGACGAGCCGTGTCAGAGAGGAGCCGTGTCGGAGAGGAGCCGTGACGGAGAGGAGCCGCGTCGGAGAGGAGCCGCTTGGGAGAGGAGCGGTGTGGAGGTGACTGAGGCGTGAGGGAGACAGGTCGTCCTGGGCAGCAGCACCCCACCACCGCCCCTCTGGGCCGGCCTCTCCCACACTAGACGTGTTCCAACAAGCGCCACCCCGCCTCGCTGACACACCCTCAACTGCCACCACACGGAGACGGGTACACACAATACTGACACTCATGACAAGATGAACAGGGATACAAGATTCCGAAGCCTCAGTACTAACATTCAGATCCACCTATATAGGGCTCTAGTTCGGCCGCATCTAGAGTATCCCCCAGTACCACAACACACCATAAAGAAAACTAACATGCAGAAACTGCAAGCAGTACAAAATAAGGCGCTAAGGAGAGCAGCAAAACACCGTCCACCATATGATCAGACAATCCAAGAGCTCCATGAACTCCTGAACACACAGCCACTAAACATCAGACTGCAGCACCAAGCCATCAGGGTGTGGAACACCCCGCTCCCACAGCTGGTGGCCCAAGATGAGACGCCCCACTCCCACAGCTGGTGGTCCAAGATGAGACGCCCCACTCCCACAGCTGGTGGCCCAAGATGAGACGCCCCACTCCCACAGCTGGTGGCCCAAGATGAGACGCCCCACTCCCACAGCTGGTGGCCCAAGATGAGACGCCCCACTCCCACAGCTGGTGGCCCAAGATGAGACGCCCCACTCCCACAGCTGGTGGCCCAAGATGAGACGCCCCACTCCCACAGCTGGTGGCCCAAGATGAGACGCCCCACTCCCACAGCTGGTGGCCCAAGATGAGACGCCCCACTCCCACAGCTGGTGGCCCAAGATGAGACGCCCCACTCCCACAGCTGGTGGCCCAAGATGAGACGCCCCACTCCCACAGCTGGTGGCCCAAGATGAGACGCCCCACTCCCACAGCTGGTGGCCCAAGATGAAACGCCCCACTCCCACAGCTGGTGGCCCAAGATGAGACGTCCCACTCCCACAGCTGGTGGCCCAAGATGAGACGTCCCGCTCCCACAGCTGGTGGCCCATGAGCCGCAATTTACTAGATGCAAACCCCGCCCCACAGTACCTAATTCCCAGATGAAATACTGACCAGATATCCTTCCCCCCCATTAATTGGAAAAATTGAGTATGTATGTGTGTCCGTATGTGAATGCATATGTATACGGGTATATATGTATAGGTGTATGAATAACTCAATAAATAATAATAATAATAAAGAGCCTTAAACAGAACATGTGTGGAAGGATCGGAGTGTGTATATTTGAATGCTACACAGTATTCATCTATGGACATCCATATATGGTGAAACACATGTGAAGAACCTCTCACACACTCACAGCTCCCTGACAAGAGGGAGCCAGCTTAGCTTAGCTGCCAACACCCACACATGGTGTCAGCAAGGCGGACAGCCCGTCTGCTATCATAACATGGTGTCAACAAGGCGGACAGCCCGCCTGCTATCATAACATGGTGTCAGCAAGGCGGACAGCCCGCCTGCTATCATAACATGGTGTCAGCAAGGCGGACAGCCCGCCTGCTATCATAACATGGTGTCAGCAAGGCGGACAGCCCGCCTGCTATCATAACATGGTGTCAGCAAGGCGGACAGCCCGCCTGCTATCATAACATGGTGTCAGCAAGGCGGACAGCCCGCCTGCTATCATAACATGGTGTCAGCAAGGCGGACAGCCCACCTGCTATCATAACATGGTGTCAGCAAGGCGGACAGCCCGCCGCCTGCTGCCATACCTCTCACTGTATTTCCCACTTCTATACTTCCCTTCACCTATGCCTCTCCTTCCTCCTCCTCTCCTGTAACTTGGTGGTGAATGTTGTCGAGGATTAAACTCTGGTGGATAATGAAAGTCATTATAAAAACACAATCCACGTACCACAGATTCCTGATGTCCAGTTGCTGTTAGTTGATAGTTAGTTGACTTTGATGGTACCAGTGTAAAGTGCAATGGGGCTGATGTGTTGGTTACATCTCTTGACTCTGGCATCAGCTGGAGTGTAGGAGCCCCGTCTCCCATCCATGGTTTATTATTGGCTAACAACTGCTCTTGAAGTGGTGTTGGAACCAATGATGTCATTGTATGTGTTGATGTTGCTGGAAGCAATGATGTCATTGTATGTGTTGATGTTGCTGGAAGCAGTGATGTCATTGTATGTGTTGATGTTGCTGGAAGCAGTGATGTCATTGTGGTTGTTGATGATACTGGAAGCAAACAAGTCATTGTTGATGATGACTCATCTACGGCAGCATCTAAGAAATTCTCAGGGACACTCTCAGACACTGAAGGAATAGTCTGAAGGTATTCCGGCACGTTGCCTGAACAACCAAAGTCATCCCAGTTATCCTCATGGAAGCTGCAGTTCTCATCATTCTGGGAAATAAATAAATAAATTATACATTAGTTCATTTATATTTATTCATTAAATTATATACATTATTTTTCACATTTAGCTAGTAGTGAACATGTGAACATGCCTCTTGTTAGCTCTTTATTTCTTTATTCAGACCTTTGTATTATATTTATTGGTGTGTGTGTGTGTGTGTGTGTGTGTGTGTGTGTGTGTGTGTGTGTGTATGTGTGTGTGTGTGTGTGTGTGTGTACTCACCTAGTTGTACTCACCTAGTTGTGCTTGCGGGGGTTGAGCTCTGGCTCTTTGGTCCCGCCTCTCAACCGTCAATCAACAGGTGTACAGATTCCTGAGCCTATCGGGCTCTGTCATATCTACACTTGAAACTGTGTATGGAGTCAGCCTCCACCACATCACCCCCTAATGCATTCCATTTGTCAACCACTCTGACACTAAAAAAGTTCTTTCTAATATCTCTGTGGCTCATTTGGGCACTCAGTTTCCACCTGTGTCCCCTTGTGCGTGTTCCCCTTGTGTTAAATAGACTGTCTTTATCTACCCTATCAATCCCCTTCAGAATCTTGAATGTGGTGATCATGTCCCCCCTAACTCTTCTGTCTTCCAGCGAAGTGAGGTTTAATTCCCGTAGTCTCTCCTCGTAGCTCATACCTCTCAGCTCGGGTACTAGTCTGGTGGCAAACCTTTGAACCTTTTCCAGTTTAGTCTTATCCTTGACTAGATATGGACTCCATGCTGGGGCTGCATACTCCAGGATTGGCCTGACATATGTGGTATACAAAGTTCTGAATGATTCTTTACACAAGTTTCTGAATGCCGTTCGTATGTTGGCCAGCCTGGCATATGCCGCTGATGTTATCCGCTTGATATGTGCTGCAGGAGACAGGTCTGGCGTGATATCAACCCCCAAGTCTTTTTCCTTCTCTGACTCCTGAAGAATTTCCTCTCCCAGATGATACCTTGTATCTGGCCTCCTGCTCCCTACACCTATCTTCATTACATTACATTTGGTTGGGTTAAACTCTAACAACCATTTGTTCGACCATTCCTTCAGCTTGTCTAGGTCTTCTTGAAGCCTCAAACAGTCCTCTTCTGTTTTAATCCTTCTCATATTTTTAGCATCGTCCGCAAACAGTGAGAGAAATGAATCGATACCCTCCGGGAGATCATTTACATATATCAGAAACAAGATAGGACCGAGTACAGAGCCCTATGGGACTCCACAGGGCTCCACAGTGTGTGTGTGTGTGTGTGTGTGTGTGTGTGTGTGTGTGTGTGTGTGTGTGTGTGTGTGTGTGTGTGTGTGTGTACTCACCTAGTAGAGGTAATTATTGGTGCGGGTGTGTGTGTGTGTGTGTAATTACCTAAGTGTAGTTACAGGATGAGAGCTACGCTCGTGGTGTCCCGTCTTCCCAGCACTCTTTGTCATAAAACGCTTTGAAACTACTGACGGTCTTGGCCTCCACCACCTTCTCACCTAACTTGTTCCAACCGTCTACCACTCTGTTTGCGAAAGTGAATTTTCTTATATTTCTTCTGCATCTGTGCTTAGTTTAAATGTATGACCTCTTGTTCTTAAAGTTTCGGGTCTCAGGAAATCTTCCCTGTCGATTTTATCGAATCCTGTTACTATTTTGTATGTAGTGATTATCCCTCACGTGTGCCCCAAAGAATGAGGTGATTTGATAAAATACCATGCCCAAGATTACCAACAGAGTGCCGGCGGGGAGATGGGAATTAGCCTCGGCTACCATCCTCTTTTGTCCGGTCGTGTTGGTCGAGTGGTTAAGGGATCCTGTACATCAGATGTATTGCTTCTGGCAGTATGGGTTCGAGTCACTTCTGGGGTGTGAGTTTTCAGTTGCATATATGCCTGGAGACCGTTCAGGCTTGTTCGCATTTATTTATATATATAGTGTCATATATATATATATATATATATATATATATATATATATATATATATATATATATATATATATATATATATATATATATATATATATATGACACTGAAAACTCACACCCCAGAAGTGACTCTAACCCATACTCCCAGGAGCAACACAACTGGTATGTACAGGACGCCTTAATCCGCTTGACCATCACGACTGGACATAAAGAAGTGATAGCCGAAGCTATATGAACCACTTCCCCGCCGGCACTTGGATGGTAATCTTGGGCATGGCATTTTATCAAATCACCAATATAGCATATAGTCCTGGGGACCATTCAGGCTTGTTCGCATTTGTGTTTCTCACGTGTGCCCCAAAGAATGACGTGATTTGATAAAATGCCATGCCCAAGATTACCATCCGAGTGCCGGCGGGGAAGTGGTTCATATAGCTTCGGCTATCACTTCTTTATGTCCAGTCGTGATGGTCAAGCGGATTAAGGCGTCCTGTACATACCAGTTGCGTTGCTCCTGGGAGTATGGGTTCGAGTCACTTCTGGGGTGAGTTTTCAGTCGCTTATAGTCCAGGGGACCATTCAGGCTTGTTCGCATTATATATATATATGTCGTACCTAGTAGCCAGAACTCACTTCTCAGCCTACTATTCAAGGCCCGATTTGCCTATTAAGCCAAGTTTTCATGAATTAATGTTTTTTCGTCTACCTAATCTACCTAACCTAACCTAACCTAGCTTTTTTTGGCTACCTAACCTAACCTTACCTATATATATAGGTTAGGTTAGGTTAGGTAGGGTTGGTTAGGTTCGGTCATATATCTACGTTAATTTTAACTCCAATAAAAAAAATTGACCTCATACATAGTGAAAAGGGCAGCTTTATCATTTCATAAGAAAAAAATTATAGTAAATATATTAATTCAGGAAAACTTGGCTTATTAGGCAAATCGGGCCTTGAATAGTAGGCTGAGAAGTGAGTTCTGGCTACTAGGTACGACATATATATATATATATATATATATATATATATATATATATATATATATATTATTAAATATGACCGAAAAAGTAAGATTAATAATTCTAACACGAATTTTCTCAATCTTTCGTACATTACGCTTCACTGTTGGAGGTAAATCAAAAATCAATTCTCCAAAATTCATTTTTATTTTAAAGACTAGAAATAAAAATGAATTTTGGAGAATTGATTTTTGATTTACCTCCAACAGTGAAGCGTAATGTACGAAAGATTGAGAAAATTCGTGTTAGAATTATTAATCTTACTTTTTCGGTCATATTTAATAATATATGTCTAGAGGAAAGACTGCTACCAAAATATACTAATATATATATATATATATATATATATATATATATATATATATATATATATATATATATATATATATATAGCTTGTATCACTAAAAATATATATTACCTTTGCTTTTGAAGAATAGAAAAAGAAATCATGGTTATTATCTGGCCGCATCCACATTTTAGCAAAGTACTTGTATGTATCAAAGATGTTGAGCTAAGATGCTCTACGGTCACCCGCTAGATAGTCAATGGTGCCAGAGAATATGTAAGCGGCCGCGCCTCACCCGTGTAAGATGGTCCAACATAAACGTTCGCCCTGGCACCTTCTCCCCGCTGATTGGTTGGCGGGGACATGACGCCACAGATGGCGCCAACATAATCGTCGTTGATTGGCTGGCGAGTCCATGACATCAGAGATGACGCGACATACACCTTCACCGTTCATTGGCTCTCGCGTTCATGACGTCACAGATGAAAACAAACACGCTAAGACACGTGTACGCTACCCCGCCCGGTACACACACCAGGAGCCTCTATGTACCCTCCAGCCTACACCTGCAGCCTACACCAGCAGCCTACACGTCCAGCCTACACCTCCAGCCAACACCTGCAGCCTACACCTGCAGTCTACACTTGCAGCCTACACCAGCAGCCTACACGTCCAGCCTACACCTCCAGCCAACACCTGCAGCCTACACTTGCAGCCTACACCTCCAGCCTGCACCTCCAGCCTGCACCTCCAGCCTACACCTCCAGCCTGCTCCTCCAGCCTACACCTCCAGCCTGCACCTCCAGCCTAAGTATTTAAGTGTGGAGAGGAAGCCTTATATATCTGGGTGGCCGTTATAACTAGAGTTATCTTATTGTTGTAATTCCTCCTCTATAGTGAATACTTACACATGTGAGGTAATTATGAGGTGTGGCTATGGGAGTGGTGGCGGCACCAGCTATGTGTAGTTGTATATATGTGGCTTACACATGTGGCCGCTTATAGGTTGGACCAGTGATATTATAAGTGATTGAATCATTTGAATTATGTGCACACTTCCTGGTGGTCAAAGTTGCTGACACTGGTGCCTGAGAGTGGCTCTACACCCTCATGATAACACATATATACATACATACATATACACCCTCATGATAACACATATACCTACATATAGAGCCTCATGATAACACATATACAGTATACACACATACACACGAAGGTTCACCTGGGTGCGAGTGGCTGGGACACTGAAGGGGCCGGGCTCCTGGACGTTGGTGGGCAGATGCTCCCACAGCGACAACTCACACATGACGCTGCTGTATAATGCAATATACAGTAGACGCTGCTGTATAATGCAGTATACTGTAGCTATAATGTTGCTAAGTGACGGCACTAGTGTAGGCACACTAGGGTGTTGACGAGAGTGGGGACTGACGGCACCTCCCTCCCTGGTTGCTGTAGCGTCACTGACACCCACACACGGCAGCAGGTAGCTTCACTACGGCGCCCTCACGTCGTACACCATGACGACATCCCTCACCCTCAATTATCATTCCTGTTACATTACAAGGAACATTATAACATGTAACATGTGTACGGCATTTGCTATCGTATCTGGTGTTTTAAAGGCAAATGTAATTATACAGGTATTGTATACGGGGTGGACAGCGATAGGCTAGACCCTACGTCAGGCACCGAGGTGAGACTTCATGAATCAACCTGCAGACCCGAGATGTGTCCAGCCCTGAGGGGGGGGGGGGGGTGATGTGTCCAGCCCTGAGGGGGGGGGTGATGTGTCCAGCCCTGAGGGGGGGGGTGATGTGTCCAGCCCTGAGGGGGGGGGGTGATGTGTCCAGCCCTGAGGGGGGGGGGGTGATGTGTCCAGCCCTGAGGGGCGTGGGCGGGGCGAGGGTGGGTGTGGGGCGTGGGCGGCAGCAACAGCTGGGGCTGGGACTGAGACAGCAGCTATGGGGCAGGAGGCAGCTAGGACGGGCAGGCTGGAGCAGTGTTCACTACAGGACTAACAGTTGACAGCTGTGTGTGTCAACATGACGCAATATTCCCCTGTTGTGTCACTACCCCAGCTGGTGACCCCCAGGCCGACCCCAGCTGGTGACCCCCAGGCCGACCCCAGCTGGTGACCCCCAGGCCGACCCCAGCTGGTCACCCCCAGGCCGACCCCCCTGGCCGACCCCAGCTGGTGACCCCCAGGCCGACCCCAGCTGGTCACCCCCAGGCCGACCCCAGCTGGTCAGCCCCAGGCCGACCCCAGCTGGTCACCCCCCAGGCCGACCCCAGCTGGTCACCCCGAGGCCGACCCCAGCTGGTGACCCCCAGGCCGACCCCAGCTGGTGACCCCCAGGCCAACCCCAGCTACTGACACCCCCTCGCTTGTAACACCCATGACCCCCCCCCCCCCCTTAGAGTTCACACCCAGGGAAGCCTTCTCCAAGAGGTCAGCCCAGATAACCTCTGGATTATCTTGTATGTTGATGAAAAAATTCCTGGGTTAGTCTTAGTCAGCTAGTTTCAAGTATGTAATATTTCATGATACTCTTGTCAAACATTGCAAGGGAATTAGACCCCAGATTCTTATGTGTAAACATCCATGGATCTCCCCCTTTTGGCCAGGTCAGAGGTCAGTCACACACGTAATTAATAACTCCTCTCTTGAAGAGTGTAAGGTGAATGTCAAACAAGCTTAATTAAATATTCTTAAGTGTTTGTGCACGTGTGGCCCGACCCCCTTGCATTTTTGGTGTAGGTAGCAACAGCAAATCACTCCCTTCCCCCCTCTTGGGGTAGTATGTAGAGGTCCTGTAGAGACTTAGTTTGAATAGAGTGCGGGATACTGGGGTCGAGAGAGGGTCTGTGAAGAACATCTCACAGCCAGGGAGAGACAGTGAATCCACCGGATGGAGAGACAGAGGTCTTACGGTAATGTGTGTGATCTCTGAGGTTTTGTTCCATGTCTAAATTTCTTAGCTCTTGGCCAGTGTTAGAGTAGGATTTATAAGTGGTGATTAGCATAATTTTGTTCTCAATAAACTCGTGTTAAATTATCTATCTATCTATCATCGTTAATATCTATCTATCTATCTATCATCGATAGATACAGCGATAGCATCGACATCTGCGAGGCACTACACATCAAAAAGTCAACACCAGCAATCAACAGCCAATTAATGCACAACTATATTCTACCCACTTCAAGACTCCGTACCAATATAGAAGTATCAAGAGGAAGTATGGGCCAATAGGCCCTCTGCAGTTACTTCCATTCTAATGCTCTCATATCCAATTTATACCCCCTTGCACCGTGTTCTGTCTTGTGTTGGTCAAAAGTTTGTTCACCTCATCCAAAACTGTTTCAACATATCACCTCACCCAAATGCGAGTATATAAGACAAGCTGTTTAGCATTAGAATTAGTAAAACTCTGTTAAGTGTTTTCAGGTTACAAGTTGTGTGTGTGTAAACTAAACTCTTTGAAAATGTAATAAGTTATTAAGAAACGTGTTCAAGCGTCGCATCAGACTACAAATAAAAATGAATTTTGGAGAATTGATTTTTCAATTACCATCGACAGTAAAAAGAAACATAAGAAATATTGAGAAAATTCGTGTTAGAAATATATATATATATATATATATATATATATATATATATATATATATATATATATATATATATATATATATATATATATATATATATGAATGCTGTTTTAAACGCGAGGAAAGAGATTTACCAGAGTAGAATGATTCTACTCTGCTCTGATGAATGGCGAATTAGCCGAAAACGCGTTAAGCATTTTCTATTTTTCACATGTGGTTATTCTGCATATATATATATATATATATATATATAAAATCCGTGCATAAAAAGTGGTTTTATATCATATAAAATGAATTGTATTAATATTATTATTATGACTGATAATATTCGGCCACAGAGCGCCTCAAGCTACCCGCCGAAGCCATAAATGCCAAAACTCTGTTAACATTTAAAGAACAGCTGGAAAAGATCATCAAGGCAAATGGGGGGTTTTCGACAAGCCACCGTCATGCTGTCCACATGGGGGCCACTATAGTGGTAGTGGCGCCGTCATGCTGTCCACATGGGGGCCACTATAGTGGTAGTGGCGCCGTCATGCTGTCCACATGGGGGCCACTATAGTGGTAGTGGCGCCGTCATGCTGTCCGCATGGAGGCCACTATAGTGGTAGTGGCGCCGTCATGCTGTCCACAAGGGGGCACTATAGTGGTAGTGGCGCCGTCATGGGGGCCACTATAGTGGTAGTGGCGTCGTCATGGGGGCCACTATAGTGGTAGTGGCGCCGTCATGGGGGCCACTATAGTGGTAGTGGCGCCGTCATGGGGGCCACTATAGTGGTAGTGGCGCCGTCATGGGGGCCACTATAGTGGTAGTGGCGCCGTCATGCTGTCCGCATGGAGGCCACTATAGTGGTAGTGGCGCCGTCATGCTGTCCACAAGGGGGCACTATAGTGCTATAGTGGCGCCGTCATGCTGTCCACAAGGGGGCACTATAGTGCTATAGTGGCGCCGTCATGCTGTCCGCATGGAGGCCACTATAGTGGTAGTGGCGCCGTCATGCTGTCCACAAGGGGGCACTATAGTGCTATAGTGGCGCCGTCATGCTGTCCGCATGGAGGCCACTATAGTGGTAGTGGCGCCGTCATGCTGTCCACATGGGAGCCACTATAGTGGTAGTGGCGCCGTCATGCTGTCCACATGGGAGCCACTATAGTGGTAGTGGCGCCGTCATGCTGTCCACACGGGGGCCACTATAGTGGTAGTGGCGCCGTCATGCTGTCCACACGGGGGCCACTATAGTGGTAGTGGCGCCGTCATGGGGGCCACTATAGTGGTAGTGGCGCTGTCATGGGGGCCACTATAGTGGTAGTGGCGCTGTCATGGGGGCCACTATAGTGGTAGTGGCGCCGTCATGGGGGCCACTATAGTGGTAGTGGCGCCGTCATGGGGGCCACTATAGTGCTATAGTGGCGCCGTCATGGGGGCCACTATAGTGCTATAGTGGCGCCGTCATGGGGGCCACTATAGTGCTATAGTGGCGCCGTCATGGGGGCCACTATAGTGCTATAGTGGCGCCGTCATGGGAGCCACTATAGTGCTATAGTGGCGCCGTCATGGGGGCCACTATAGTGGCGCCGTCATGGGGCCACTATAGTGCTATAGTGGCGCCGTCATGGGGGCCACTATAGTGCTATAGTGGCGCCGTCAGGTAAACTGAGGTGAGCTACAGGTGGCTCCAGCCGTCCACTTACCAGATGTACGATGATTCCTGCTTCCCTGTCATTTAAACTAGCATAGTAGCACTGCAGGATTATTATGTGAATTTACCTGAGAGCCACTAACACTAGAGGCCATGACGAGGACAAGAAGCCGGCGGCTTGTCGAAGGTCCCTCCATTTGCCTTGGTGATATTTTCCAGTTAAAAGTTAACAGTGTTGGCATTTACGGCTTCGGCGGATAGAGGGTTCCATGGGATTATAACTCTGTGGGTAATAAAACATCTCCTATTCTTAGTCCTACATTAGGCATAGTGAAATCGACACCAGTAATTCCATCTATCATCATACTATCATGCAAGAGGAGCCACACATCTATGGATCATCCAATAATATCAGCAGACCTCTAGATGTTACTGTAGCGGACGATTATGTTACGTTGTTGAGTAGATTAGTTACACAGTATTTAGTGGGTTTTCATATTTATTTAGTAGTCCTGGCTACAGCAGTGTCGTAGACGTTGAGACGGAGCTTGGAGCAGAGCAGAGAGCTGAGTGTGGCCAGAGTCGCGGAGCTCTATGTGGGAGAGCGTTGTAGCTTAGTTTAGTTAGTTTAGTTCATTTATCATGCACCCCATAACCATCTTGTGGGCGGTAGTGGAAAGGGTTACAGAGGCACATAATGGGCTCAGGGACTGAACCCCACAATTTATTTAACTAAGCAAGTTACAATCTTGATGAGCTAGTTACAAAATTCAGTATTAGTCGTCACATCATAAATGGGTTCAAGATCGACCACAAGTACAGTTTCTAAATTAAGCAACTGATGTAAATGGTTTTTTTTTAATTTGAATTTTTGACATATGTGGAGAGCTAGTGTCACAATTGATATGTTTGTCCTGCACACCGCCCCCCATCCAGTGGGCAGCGGTGGATAGGTTACAATCACTCAGTTACTGCCTACAGTTAGCAAACTGGGGATATTTGGCTAAAATTTCTGGTAGCAGATCATTTTGAATGAAATATTGACACATCGCTGGAACATTGGTTATAGAATTGTCTCTGAATTCACGTATCTTTTCGCACTCCATCACATAGTGACGGAGGGTGTGCGAATAATTTTGTTGACACAGTTTACATTTGGTCAGGTCTACATCAGCAGATAATGAGAATTCCCAGAGATACTATGAATGACACATCACCACCAGAAACCAAAAAACTCTCATTCAGGCTACATAGTGAATCAGCTTTAGGCAATCTCTCTAATGCACTTCACAATATTAACTGGGAATCTGAATTTAATAATTCACAGGATATAAACTCATCAACTAACCTCTTTCTCTCCAAAACTCTAAGCCTCTACAACACTCACTGTCCCCTCCCTACCAAACAAGTAACTGATAAAAGAAAAAATAACCCGTGGCTCACAAATGGCATAATTAAATCAATCAACAAAAAACATGAATACGAAAAGAAATTTAGGGGTGGCCTAGTTTCAATGGAAGTAGTTAAAAGGTACTCATCAGTGCTTACCAGTATCATAAGAAAAGCAAAACTTTCGTATTATGAGACTAGATTCAAAGAAGCAAAAGGCAACATGAAAAGCACATGGAATACCATCTCTAACATCCTGGGAACTAAACAACACTCCCACAACCAGATAACACTCTCTAAGGATGGCCTTACACTGTCATCTGACTTAGAAATGGCGAATTAATTTAATAGCTTCTTTTCATCGATTGGTGCTAACCTTGCAAGTAAAATCCCACAGACTCAGACACATATCAACACATATCTCTCAGGCAGCTATCCAAACTCTCTTCTCCTCTCACCAGTCAGCCCGTCAGATGTTGTGTCCATCATACACTCACTAAAAACCAAAGCTGGGAACATCAGTGAAATCCCATCCATTGTATACAAGAGCGCCTCCCATGCCCTTGCACCACCTATAGCTCTGCTGTTCAACAAATCCCTTGAGTGTCATACCTTCCCTGATATCTTTAAAAACGCAAGAGTAACGCCAGTTCATAAAGGAGGTAATCCGTCAGACATAAACAACTACAGACCAATATCGAACCTACCCATACTATCAAAAATATTTGAAAAAATTATCCACAAACAGCTCTACTCCTATCTCGTAAAATTTGACATTCTTAGCCCCTGTCAGTTTGGCTTCCGCTCTCAAAAGAGTACCAACGATGCAATTATTAGTCTCCTTGATATAATTTACTCAGCCCTTGACAAAAATGAGTTTCCAATTGGACTCTTCATTGACCTGAGAAAGGCCTTTGATACGGTTAATCACGATTGCCTCTTATGTAAACTCCATCATTATGGAATCCGAGGCCATGCACTGGACTATATCCAATCCTATCTTAGTGATAGACACCAATGTGTAGCCATCAATAATATTATCTCTCCCATTCTACCAATAACCGTTGGAGTGCCACAGGGCAGCATCTTGGGACCCCTACTATTTCTTATATACATTAATGATCTGCCTAATGTCTCTAACATTCTGAAACCTATTTTGTTTGCTGATGATACTACCCTCATTTACTCCAACCCCAACCCACATACACTAAATGATGTTGTTAATATTGAACTAAAAAAAGTCTACTTATGGATGTCAACCAACAAACTAACACTTAACATAGAAAAGACCTACTACATCCTATTTGGAAGCAAATCTACAAATGCAATTCAGCTTCAGATTGACAATGTAAACATTAGCAATAAAAATGATGGAAAGTTTCTTGGCATATTCCTAGACAAGAGACTCAACTTCAGTACCCACATACAACACATAACTAAGAAAGTCTCTAAAACAGTTGGTATACTCTCCAAAATCAGATATTATGTTCCTAACTCTGCTCTCATCTCTCTATATTATGCACTAATCTATCCCTATCTCAACTATGGTATCTGTGCATGGGGTTCAACCACTACAAACCACCTCAAGTCCATCATCACCCAGCAAAAATCTGCTATGAGAATAATATCAAATTCTGCTTTCAGACAACACACAGCCCCCTTGTTTAACTCCCTAAACATGCTAAACATAATCTCTCTCCACAAATTCTCTTGTGCCCAACTACATTTACAAAACCCTGTTCTTAAATGCAAATCCTTGTCTGAAACTCTTCCTGGACAGATGTAATAGGACCCATTATCACTACACCAGAAATAAATATCTCTTCGATATCCCCAGAGTTAAACTTAATCTGTGTAAACACTCTATGCAAATAAAGGGACCCAGTTTATGGAACTCACTCCCTACTGAATTGAAAAGCTGTCCAACTTTTACATCATTCAAAATCAATACTAAAAAGCTCCTAATTTCATCTTCATAATTTTTCACTTTTTGCCTTAAAATTGCACTGTATCTATTGCTACCCAATCTCCCAACCTTTATGTTCCCAATTTGAACATCTTTACCATTATGAACAATGCTGTTTTCTTATATGTGCTGTCAATCTGTTATATGGTGTTTATAAATCTTGTTTATCTGTATCTTTTGCTACCCAGTCTCTCAATCTTTATGTACCCATTCTGAACATCTTTACCATTGTGATCATTGCTGTCTTATATGTGCTGTCAATCTGCTGTATGGTGTCTATTAATCTTGTTTAAATTACTAATCAAGCTGTCAATGTAATCAATCAGTGCTTTAATATATCAATGTACTTTAATATACTTACTTATCTCTCTCATCTCATTTTTCTCTTGTAATGTATCTTTCATTTATCAATTCTGATTGAAATTACCTACTTAAAATTATCTGCTAGATTAAGGACTTGCCCGAAACGCTGCGCGTACTAGTGGCTTTACAAGAATGTAAATACTGTACTATCCAATGTATTCTCACAAACCCAATGTACCTTCTTGTATATATATAAATAAAAAAAAAATAAATAAATAAATAAATAAATAAATAAATAAATAAATAAATAAATAAATAAATAAATAAATAAACTTGTAACCGAGTCTAAGCCGAGCAGTAGTAACATCTAGAAGTCTGCTGATTTTATTGGATGAACCATAGATGTGTGGCTCCTCTTGCATGATAGTAAGATGATAGATGGAATTACTGGTGTCAATTTCACTTTGCCTCAGATCTACAAGATCTTGTTGAAGTTCTCGGTGTACTACTGCTCTCAGATTGCTCATTGACAATCCAAGGTTACACTCAACGGCTCCTTTAAAGGCAGATTCTTTGGTTAACTCATCAGCTCTATCATGCATTCGAAGGCCAACATGAAATGGAGACCACATGAAATGGACTCTGTTACCATCATTAATAATTTTGTTGTATTTGTGTCTAGCTTCGGACACGAGCATGTTACAGTTATGTCTTAAAGAGTTGAGAGCATTTAAGGATAAGGAGTCACTTACAATTAATGTATCAAGTTTGGAGACTTGTACACATTTCAGTGCAAGGATCAAGGCAAATAGTTCAGTCTGAAGGGTAGAGGCCCAATTGTTTACACGGACTCCCCACTCAAAGTACAAGCCATCGCCCATTGTCAGACCAACCGCACTTCCAGCTGCACCCGTGGTGCGGTGTAGGGAACCATCAGTGTATATAATTTGAGAGAGAGAATGCTCTGTGGACAGAGCATCAATATGGCTTAAGGCGTTGAGCTTTGCCTCAAGACGAAGCTTGGGCTGATCTCTAATTTGCTTCTTGGGTGGAAAGGGAGGGATTAAAACTGGAAAGGGTGTAACCTCCCACGGTGCAGGAAAGTGCCGTTGTTGTTTCTCTTGGTACAATTGATAAATCTGATACATTCTGAGTTGAGTTCCAGTTTTTGTTATCCATTTGGAACAATGCTGACCTTCAATAAAGAAATTCTGGAGGGCTTCTGTGCAAGGGTTAGGATGAGCTAGCCTAAGTATTTTTATACCAATTTGACAATTAATTTCATTAACACGATCAACGACGCTCGGAATATTAAGTTCCTTTCTCATGTTAAGTATCTTTGTAGTACGAGGGCACCCAAGGATTATCCTCAAGGTTTCGTTCTGCAATTTTTCAAGCCCTCCAAGCTTTCTTTCAGGCATCAACACAAGCAGAGGTGCAGCATAATCCACTAAAGATCTGATGTATGCAAGGTACATCATTTTGACAATTCTTTATACTGACGACAGAGTCTGAATACAACAGGACCATACAGTGGCACCTCAAGGCCAAGGTATTTGAATCTGTTAACATAGTCAAGCTGGGAGCCATCAGACAGTTGCATCTTGCGAACAGCTCCTCCCTGCCTGGGTGAGCGCCGATTGTGTATCTTTGTTTTCTCTGCTGAGATAACTAGACCAAGGTCCTGACATGAGTCTAATACAGAGTTAAGAGTGTTCTGCGTGTTAGCACACCCAGTTGTGTGTATCATCATATCATCAGCATACCCAGTGGTGTGTATCATTATATCATCAGCATACCCAGTGGTGTGTATCATTATATCATCAGCATACCCAGTGGTGTGTATCATCATATCATCAGCATACCCAGTGGTGTGTATCATTATATCATCAGCATACCCAGTGGTGTGTATCATTATATCATCAGCATACCCAGTGGTGTGTATCATTATATCATCAGCATACCCAGTGGTGTGTATCATTATATCATCAGCATACCCAGTGGTGTGTATCATTATAGCATCAGCATACCCAATGGTGTGTATCATTATATCATCAGCATACCCAGTGGTGTGTATCATCATATCATCAGCATACCCAGTGGTGTGTATCATCATATCATCATGTGTAGAGGCAAGAGTGTAGGCAAGGGTGTAGAGGCAAGGGTGTAGGCAAGGGTGTAGAGGCAAGAGTGTAGGCAAGGGTGTAGGCAAGAGTGTAGGCAAGGGTGTAGAGGCAAGAGTGTAGGCAAGGGTGTAGGCAAGGGTGTAGAGGTAAGAGTGTAGCGGCAAGAGTGTAGAGGCAAGAGTGTAGAGGCAAGGGTGTAGAGGCAAGAGTGTAGACAAGGGTGTAGAGGCAAGAGTGTAGAGGCAAGAGTGTAGAGGCAAGGGTGTAGAGGCAAGGGTGTAGAGGCAAGAGTGTAGACAAGGGTGTAGAGGCAAGAGTGTAGAGGCAAGAGTGTAGAGGCAAGGGTGTAGAGGCAAGAGTGTAGACAAGGGTGTAGTGGCAAGAGTGTAGGCAAGTGTGTAGAGGCAAGAGTGTAGAGGCAAGAGTGTAGAGGCAAGGGTGTAGAGACAAGAGTGTAGGCAAGGGTGTAGAGGCAAGAGTGTAGGCAAGGGGTGTAGAGGCAAGAGTGTAAAGGCAAGGGTGTAGGCAAGAGTGAAGAGGCAAGGGTGTAGAGGCAAGAGTGTAGGCAAGGGTGTAGAGGCAAGAGTGTAGGCAAGGGTGTAGAGGCAAGGGTGTAGAGGCAAGGGTGTAGGCAAGGGTGTAGACAAGGGTGTAGAGGCAAGAGTGTAGGCAAGGGTGTAGACAAGAGTGTAGAGGCAAGAGAGCAGGAGTAACGACAACAGGAGGGTCCGGGACGAGCGCCGCCCGCGGACCACAACACAGGAGACGCCATCACAAGGTGTGGTTCCCCCCGTGACCCACTCCACCACCCACTACCATCACCAGCCTCCTGGTGTGGTTACCGTGACCCACTACCACCACCCACTACCCTCACCACCCTCCTGGGGGAGAAGTATGCCCCTGGAGTGACCACCTCAGGCCAGGATGAAGGGGGTGAAGGCACTGGTCGTGTGGTACGTCGCCGCCACACTGGGCGTCATAATGGCCCAATTTGAGTACCAGGAGACGGACACCTTTGATAAGATTGATAATTTAATACGCCTCGTCACTCAGGATAATTGCTTCATCAAGCCAAAGGTCAGTTATTAATTGTTTATAACTTTGTCAACAATTATAGGTTGTACCTCTGTACCTCTGCTGTTCAACAGGAAAAAAAATCATAAATGGTCAAGGAATTATGAAAAAGAACCCAAAACAGCCCATAATATATACATATTACAACAGTCATGAAAAACCTAAATAATGTGAATATGGAAAAACTTGTATGGCCGTTGGACTGTAGGAGCAGTGTGTTGTCTACTGTAGTCTTCAGGATGCTCCCAAGCATGTCTCATGTCACTCATGTCACGCACCTCGCACACACTATATATAACATGTAATTTTTTCATATTTGGTTACGTTAGGATTAACCTTCAAACTGCGAAGGGTCCAAATAGCTTCAACACCCACAGGCGCAAAAAAAAAAAAATCAAACAAATTTATTTGTCTTTTTAATGTCTTTATTTGTGTTCTCTGAGCACGGGGAAAAAAATAAAAGATTAATTGTACTTGCCAATGATGTAAATGAGCCGAGAAGTTGGTTGATGACATCACACTTCATGTTCGTTGGAGCGCTGTGCGCCCGGGCTGAGTCAGATGTGACGGAGAAGGAGCCAGAGTTGCCACAAATTTATTTTCGTGGTATTATTTACAGTATCTATGGCGTATTTTACACCCATTTTTTTCACTGGTGTGGTTCAATATGGTCTCACTTGACGATTTATTATCATAGAAGTGTTATCAATGTATATTATATCCCGATATTTGTGTCACAAGTATTTGCACAAAAATGTCTTATTTTCAATAAAATATACTATTTCTTGTGATTTATTTTCAATATTTACACCCACTTATTCTGTATTTACATGTTTTTGCACCAGTCTTGAACATTTAGAACTCATCAAAACTGTGATACTCGTCAAAACGTTTGACATAGCACAGAGGGACCTGATACGCTGTGCACCAAGTCATCACCATTTTTTGTTTCTGTTGCTTCTTGGTTGTTGTCTTGCATACAGTGCACTCAAACTGGCCAACAGCACGCTTTGCATGGTGGTAAATGCCTGAGTTGTGTGTGACAAAGGCATCCTTGAGAGCGAGCCTGGGTGTTGGAGCACCCAGGCACCCCTGGAGTGAATCTCAAGCCCTGGAAGCATCTCAAGGTAGCCTTTGAACTGAGGTTGGTTAGCCGGCACAAGAGGTCTGCCCCCCCCCCCCCCTCCCTTCCCTACCCTTCACCCTCTCGGGGGTGGGGGCAGTTGGGCAGATAGCAATGTGGCGGCTGTGGTGACATCATGTTTATTTGCTTGTTTTTGATTGGGGAGTTCTGTTTGCTAGTTCGGCTTTTGGTTTGCAGTTTTTAACCAGGTGTACAGTAGTTTGTTTTGGAATTCCTACCTTTCTGGGTGCCTGACTTGGTAGATGGCAGACATAGACTGTTTCCAATTACAGGGTGGTGTCTATAGGCCATTGCTCCTTATGCCTCATCTGAGGGAGCCAGATTCTGGTGCTGGTCCACGGTAGGCCTAGAACTCTATCAATTGACTGTTGTCACGGTCTAATATATGCGTATCAGCCCGGTATAGCTCCGGAGAGCCTCTGGGTCTCTCCCTGAAAATGGCGTTTCATTACATTCAACGCTGGTGTTTTTTTGTTTTGTTTTTTTTGCCACCCAACCCCCCATCCCGGCGTGAGGGGGGAGGGTTGCCAACGAGTGGGCTCGCTGGTTGAATGGACATTTGCTTATTTGTAGTTTCTTCTTGGGAGGAGTTCTTGGGCTCTGTTCGGCAGACATGACTATATTCTCACAAAGTGGAGTTTTCATAGGCCATTGCTCCCTTCGCCTCTCTGAGGGAACCAGGTTCTGGCTCGTGGTTCCCAGTAGGCAAAGAACTCTTGATTAACTGTTGCTCTAGACTAATATTATGGATATCGGGCCATTAGCTGTAGGGAGCCTCGGGGCCCAACACAGAAAATGGCATTTCATTACATTCAACGCTGTTTTTTTTTGTAACTGTACCACAGTACAAAGATTGATGTACTAAGCAATTAGATAGCAGAATTTTGTGCTATTCACTTTATAAGTTTGAAAAAAGGTAGAAAAAATGAAGCAAAAAACAAACTGTAATATTCCTAGGCCTAGTACAGCACACGTATATACTATATTTGGCCTTAAATAGTATGTATTAGGACTAGGAAGGTTAGGTTAGCTTAGTTTAGTTTGTGTTTGCAACATAAATAGAAAATCATTTTCCGGTTTGCCCAAATTCAATAGTACCGACTTCTACTTTCTACAGTAATTGCGTTGCACGTTGGTATATGTACTATGGTCCTTATCCTTCCTATAAGTACTGTACTATCAAAACAGGAGGATGGGCTGTGATGACATAGTTGGGCTTCACTTTGGGCAAATTTCAACCACACTTCTCATGTGGGGCACTTTTACCTGTCCTTAATCTAATCGGGATAATATGCTTCTTATACTCTACCTAACTTATATGAGGTTTATGAATGCTCGGATGATTGTTGATGTAAAGTCTTTGCAATTGAATTTAAGCTGCTTGTGTAAGATTGATCAACTATAGGTTAAATACTGTACTGCTTAATATACTCTAATATTAAATACTGTAGTCAATATAGTGCATTAGATGCTTTGGTGTAATTGGTAATTTGTTTCAGATGGATCTGTACCTGCCGCATGACAGTGTGTCGCATTTGCCAGATATCCGGCAGGTAAACATTAACCCCATCTTTCCTAACCGCACGGCTCTTCATCATCTCCACAACATGGCCCACTCGCGGGCATTTTTCTGGTCGTATATTCTTCAGTCACGGTTCAAAAGACCGGCAGGTAAAAATTACATTTTATTTTATTACATATAGTAAATAATGGTAGGTAATTAGAGGGGGAGCAAGGGAATTATCAGGGAAAAGCAGCAAGCCATTACAACCATATAGCTCTTGGAAGGGATAAGGATTTGGGGTGGGACGGGTGAAGGAAAGGAGAGAACGAGTCACTAACATGGCTGACAAGTACATAACGCTGCCCTCAGGTGTGAAATAAAAAGGAATGTGTATTTGTAGTTACGACTAGATGAGGGGTCCTGGAAGGGCCCAAACATCCCCCTATTTCTTTCTTTTCATAAGTTTTCACTTTGCCTTCCACAAAGTGTTCTTATAAATTCAGTGCATCTAGTATGCTGCTATGTTGTACGTTTCATGAACGGTCTGAACCAATCAAACCCCGCAAATTGAGACGGGAGAGCTAGGAATCAGGATAGAACTGGTTACATGGGAACTAGTAGAAGAATGTGACTCACAGTGCTCTCCAACATGGATAGCACAAGAAGCAGCATTTTGGCCAGTGGATAGAGTTGAATAAAGTCCCACTTGTTCGAGTCCAACCATAAAGTATTGAGCACCGTTACTTTCCTGTTGGGAAACAGATTCACATATAAAGCAGGTAAACAGATCTATTCTAGGCTAGCAAAGGTCCTGTAATACAGTGTTCTATCTACATACTTAACTTACAATCAAGGATGCAGGCCTCAAACCCTGGGCACGACAGAAAGGGTTGGGCACATTTCCTTTTCACCTGATGCCTATTTTCATCTAGCAGTAAATAGATAACAAGGAATTAGGCAACTGTTGTGGGTTGCATCCTGGGACAGGTCAGCATTTTGACCTTGGTGTGGAGGGGGGGGGACTTAATACAAGCCTAAATATTATACAGGCTTCATGACCTCAACAAGACTTTTATCCAGAGGAAAGAGACTTTTATCCTGTTCACTTCCCATTATCTTGAAAGTTATAGAAATTGAACTGCCACAGAACTGAACCTGGAGAACCCGTGTTATCACCTGGAAACTACAAAGTACCGAGTACTCATAAATTGACTTTAATACACTCTTCACCAGTCTACCATCATCTATTTATTCAGTGCGGCCAGAACATCTTGATACGCTTTAATTCTTGTGGTTTATTAGCTTTTGTGCTCCACATGTCCCGGGTATCATTTGTGGTTTTGTTTTTATACATGTTTATTTGACAAACTTCTACCAAATTCTTAATAGTGTTATTAAAAAATTCATTTATGCAACTAATTCCATTTTTTTCTTGCGTTTCAGTAAATGATTCGGACAATGCCTCGGAGTATGATCCTGGTTTTATGTACTACTTTCTCTCATCTGTGGCAGACGTTGCAGCAAATCCAAAGATCAATGCAAGTGCAACATACTTCCAGCCCAACATGGCATTCACATCCTCTTACAAAGGATTCTATAATAAAACAATGCCTCTGTTTGCTCCAAGAGCGTTTAGGTAAATATTTTGGAGATGGTGGGTCGGCACGTGTGTGTATCCCAGAACACACATGCTGGTACGTGTGGCGGCAGTGTTTACTCTTACAGTATTATATGATCAATTTGAAAAGATGCTGGAAGTTGTGCACTTCTTCAAAGATGTCTCATTGAATATGACCGCATATTCTGTATTTACTATCTTCTGATTTAGGGCTTCTATCCCTCTAACTATTTTTCTTAGCATCAGGGCTTAGCTGAAAGAGGAGTTCTCCAAAACTCATTTTCGTAATTTCAAGGTGAAGAAAAGAAGTGAATTACTATAGAATGTATTACACTTATTTATACAATTTGCACAACATTTCGAACCTGCATGGTTCATTCTCAAGTGAAAAGAATTTTTAGAACTGGTTGATTTTATACCCGCACTGGGTCAGGTGATAAGACAATAAAGGTGAAAACATGGGATACAACATTATTCAAAGATGGTAGATTTATTTGTCAAAGTAAGTTTCAAAGTTAATGGATGTTGTTTTACAAACAAATTTACCATTCTTCACTACGTGCACCATTCGTATTGGCATTCATCAGTTAAGAAGCTAGAAGCCCTGAGTGATGTAGAGGTCATAAAAGCAGGTCTAATACATAATCTACAGCCACAGATGTGAGCCTAGGGATACCTTGTTGGAGTGCTCTCATTTGATGGAAAATCTGTATTAAATTTTTTGTACACAGGTTTGGTTTTGATAATTTGCATGAAAGCACAATAAAATTACTATTTTTGTCTGTGGATTTTTGGTTGCATTGTTCATATTTGAAATGCAGTTTAAACTTAATATTGCCTAATAATAACTGTGAATTATTGTGAATGTTTCAATAATGTGGGTGAAAATATATAACCCAGCCCTCGCATAGGAAAAGACAGCATTTGAGGATGGGCATACATACTCATCTTTTCTTTTCACATGTGTTTTGCTGGTTATTTAGTTGTGATATTTAACTTTTCAGAATGGATGATTACAATGACCCTGTGCACCTTGAGAGGATTTCAACACTGAATTTCTTTCAAGTGGAAGACCTCGGGGCCATCATGCCCACAGGTCAGAGGTCACATAACTATACTCTGGAGGACTACCGCATCAATGAGTGGTACTACTCGTGGCTGCCACACACCAACAAGCAGCAAGATGAACTTACTACATACCAGGTAATGTATAGATTTTCTGGAGGGAGCTCCTAGTGGCTCCCTGATGCTATCTTGCTGAGATTGCTTCATACTTAACACTTTCGTCCGGTGGGGATGGATATTGCATCCATAAATAATTACGGATGCCCGGCGAGGATGCATGTTGCGTCCAAAATTAAAATATTTGTTAGAATTCCATTTGTTTTTCGATCATTATGGGACCGAAAATTATCATAACTTCTGATCATTACAGTTTTAAAATGTGCGCCTTTAGATTGCGAACCATTTGATACCAGAATGAACGACGTAGCATGAAAATTGAGGTGAAAAACTGAGTAGAGTATAGTACTGTATACACATTTAATGTGGGTTTATGGATGGGTGTGGGTATGGATGGTTACCCCATGCTTGCTCATGGGGTAACTCTTGGCAGATTTTATAGTTTGCTGCGAGAAGCACACCTGTTTTTGTATATATATTCCTTTAGAAAGTTCTATTGCGAACAATTTGATACCAAAATGAACAATGTAACACGAACATTGACATGAGAAAACTAAGTGTGTTCTAAACGTGTAAGGTGGAATGGTACATCCTTAGACATGATTATGAAGTCATCGAGATAAACCTTGAGGGTATTTTCTATCATTTGTCTGCAAAAGTTTGTCATAAGTGTAGAGAAGGTAATAGGGCTGCTGTGTATGCTGAATGGCATGCGAGTGTACTGGTAGTGACCATTAAGGACTGAAAATGCTGTCAGTTCTGGCCTTTTTGGGTCAAGTGGTATTTGCCAAAATCCTTGCAATAAATCAAATGTATAAAAAATTATTCTGGCCTATGTTTTGCAATAAGTCAGTGAGCACGGGAAATGGAAATCTATCAGGTATCGTCACTTGGTTAAGTTTTCTGAAATCAACGACAGGATGCCAAGAACCATCCTTCTTGGGCACTAAGATTAATGGAGCATTCCATGAAGAGGTACTTTCTTCAATAACACCTCTGTGTAACATCTCATCAGTAAGTCAGTTTGCAACAGCTTGTTGAGAATAAGGCAATCTGTATTTGGGTACATCTTGATTCTTGAGGTTATCTTGAGATGATTTCGGGCCTTTTAGTGTCCCCGCGGCCCGGTCCTCGACCAGGCTTCCACCCCCAGGAAGCAGCTTGTGACAGCTGACTAACACCCAGGTACCTATTTACTGCTAGGTAACAGGGGCATAGGGTGAAAGAAACTCTGCCCATTGTTTCTCGTCGGCACCTGGGATCGAACCCAGGACCACAGGATTACAAGTCCAGCGTGCTGTCCGCTCGGCCGACCGGCTCCCTACTACTCCCTACATAAATTGATCAAGTACCTGGTTCAAGAGGAATTTTGTGAGTGATGAGGTGTGTCAGTCCAAGTTCTCCTGTCAATGCAACAACAGTACAATGTTTGGTGAGGATGGTCAGCAACTGAGCTTGGGCATCTGGGAAGTCTGTGGTACTAAGATGTTCAGGTGAGACCGCTGACTTCAATTTGTCATATGAGAGAGTGCATGTACTATTTGTTCAGCAGAGACCTCATCCACCACTCGCACTGGTAACAAATAATGGGTGAAGTCTTCAATGTGTGTGTCTGATGCAAGGCGAATGTTGGCATTGGTGACATTGGCAACATAAACAGCAGTAGTGTTGTTCTGTATCTAAAAGTGTTGTTCTGTATCTGATGTTAGAACGGTTCTATGTGGGTACCTTTTATTTGACATGTCACTGTCTGCTATTACGTGATCTAGGTCAGGTACACCAGGAGTTTTGACAGTAACCTTTGTTAGTGCGTGAGAATGTAGTACTGTGTCTTGGTATAAGATGCCTCTGACTTGATTGATGTTAGACTCCAGGCAAGTAAGGTAATGAACAATTTCTGGTGCCCCTTGCAAAGATTCAATGACCTCACTGACCTGTGAGACTGTGTGGTTGCATGATGAACTAGTGTCAGTAAGTGATTGAGTGGCGACTTAGTTTGGGTGTGACTGGAAAAATGTATTCTGGTCACTCCTGGCTTTTATGTAACTGATACAGTCTCTATGGTTGGTGAACTCGTGTCCCATGGTGAACACACCACAAAGAGGTACTACTGTGTCATCAATTGTTGTTTCCCAACGGTAAGCATCAATATGAGTCCGAGTCATATGAGTCTGAGGAAATGGAATTGGAACAGAAAGCTATACAAGAGATAAGGAAAAATCTGAAATATTTTTTCACGTGCGCAAAATCAAAAACCTCGACCAGTATTGGACTGTTAATTACAAATGAAGGTACGTACACAGAGGACAACAAAGAGATTACTGAAATTCTAAGAAGCCAGTATGAGGCTATGTTTAGCACACCAATAAACAACATGAAAGTTGATGACCCAGACAGCTTCTTTATGAATGACATTCAAGCTGCAGATAATATACAGTAACTGATATTACCACAAACTCGGAAGACTTTGAAAGAGAAATTGACAATATGCCTATGCACTCAGGTCCTGGGCCTGACTCATGGAATTCAATATTCATAAAGAAATGTAAAGTACCAGTAGCGAGAGCACTCAAAGTAATATGGAGAAAGAGCCTGCATACAGGGGAGATACCAGCAGCACTTAAATATGCAGATATAGCTCCATTGCACAAGGGGGGAGTAAAGCCTTGGCAAAAAATTATAGGCCAGTTGCACTAACATCACACATAATAAAAGTGTTTGAAAGAGTGATTAGGAATCAAATTTCTAGTTTTCTGGAAAACAATGAATTGCACAATCCAGGACAACATGGATTTAGAGCGGGAAGATCCTGTCTGTCACAGTTACTCAACCACTATGTCAAAATCACAGAAGCCCTAGAAGAAAAGCAAAATGCAGATGTTGTATACACAGACTTTGCAAAGGCGTTCGACAAATGTGACCATGGGGTGATAGCTCACAAAATGAGGTCAATGGGAATAACTGGAAAGTAGGATGCTGGATACTCTATTTCCTGTCGAACAGAACACAAAGAGTAACAGTCAATCAGATAAAATCGAGTCCAAGCGATGTTAAAAGCTCTGTACCTCAAGGTACAGTCCTTGCACCGCTACTGTTCCTTATTCTCATGTCTGATATAGACAAAAATATACGTCACAGCTTCATGTCGTCCTTTGCAGATGACACAAAAATCAGCATGAAAATTACCTCTGCTGAAGACATTGAAAAACTACAAGCAGATGTCAACAAAGTTTTCGATTGGGCAGCAGAAAATAACATGATGTTTAACAGTGATAAATTTCAGGTACTTAGGTACGGCAAAAATGAGGATCTGAAACAGGGTACAAAACACAATCGAATCTTCCCATAGTAGAAAAACAGCATGTCAAGGATTTGGGAATAATGATGTCCAACGATCTAACGTTTAGGGAGCATAACCAAGCAAATATTGTGTCGGCCAGAAAAATGATCGGATGGATTACGAGAACTTTCAAATCCAGGGATCCCAGCACAATGGTTGTACTCTTCAAGTCACTTGTGTTGTCCCATCTTGAGTACTGCTCAGTACTCACTTCCCCCTTCAGAGCAGGAGAGATTGCTGAAATAGAGGGAATGCAGAGAACATATACGGCACTCATAAACGAGATAAAACACCTAAATTATTGGGATCGTCTCAAAACTCTCCAAATGTACTCTCTAGAAAGGAGATGAGAGAGATACCAAATAATATACACATGGAGAATACTGTACTGGAGGGCCCAGGTCCCAAATCTACACAGTAAAATAACAACATACTGGAGTGAACGATATGGAAGAAAATACAGAATAGAACCAGTGAAGAGCAGAGGTGCCATAGGCACAATCAGAGAACACTGTATAAACATCAGAGGTCCACGGTTGTTCAACGTCCTCCCAGCGAGCATAAGAAATATTGCCGGAACAATCGTGGACATCTTCAAGAGAAAACTGGACTGTTTTCTAAGAGAAGTTCCGGATCAGCCGGGCTGTGGTGGGTATGTGGCTCTGCGGGTCACTCCAAGCAACAGCCTGGTGGACCAAAGTCTCACAAGTCGAACCTGGCCTCGGGGCGCGCTTGGGCAGTAGAAGAACTCCCAGAACCCCCATCAAGCAGGTTGCAAAGATTGAATGTGTGTTAATGAAAGCCATTTTCCAGGTCAAAATCCGCTATTCCAACAACACAAATGAGACGTACGTGTTCCATGGACCCAATGCTCCAGATGAGGATCCAGGACCTGTTAAGTTCACCCGGCCGTACTTTGATTGTGGACGCTCGAACAAGTGGTCTGTGCCAGCCATCACTCCAGTAGGTAAGTACACTACAGTGTTGTATTTCATTAACAGCATCAAATTCAATTCATCGCAATTTCTTTCTTATTTTCTAATTTAAGGTTGGTTCTTTCACAACAAAATCACAGTAGTGATGAATCTATAACAAAATATCAAGGCAATGATATTATTTTATTTTATTACTTATAAAATACTATAAATAATAAAAGAAGTTCATTTTCACTTCATTATTAAAAACACTATTCATGTCTTTTTAAATTGCAGCGGATTTATATCCTCGGCACACACAGTTTCGACACATTGAATATCCGACGCTGACTGCTATATCTGTTATGGAGATGGACTTTGATCGAATAGATATAAATCAGTGTCCAAAAGGAGAAGGCAATGAAGGACCCAATCGATTTGCAGATACTGCAAAATGCAAAAAAGATACAACAGAGGTATTTCTATCAATTGTCTTTGTTCATTTTATAAACTTAGTTTTTCTTGAGAGGCTGGTTCATGATATTGGCTGTTTCTGCTTTATGCAAGTTTGTAATACTATATTGTAATCCTTTTTATACAAAGTATCTTTGTGATTTAAGTTTTGATTTGGGTACATATATGTATTGACAATGAAAATGTTTGTGTAAGTTAATATTTATTTTATTTGTTACAGTGTGAACCATTAGATGGTTATGGCTTCAGACGTGGTGGGTACCAGTGTAGGTGTAAACCTGGATACCGTTTACCAAACGTTGTTCGGCGGCCGTATCTCGGGGAGCTCATTGAGAGAGCAACACTTTTTCAGTACCGCAACTCCTTCAGGTGTACACCCATTGGTTGTAAGTGTCTCTTATTTTTTTTTTTTTTGAGATATATACAAGTAAGAGATGTTACATTCTTGTACAGCCACTAGTACGCGTAGTGTTTCGGGCAGGTCCCTGGAATACGATCCCCGCCGCGAACAATCGTTGTTACAACCAAGTACACATTTTACTGTTGCATTAAACAGAGGCTACAGTTAAGGATTTGCGCCCAGTAAATCCTCCCCGGCCAGGATACGAACCCATGACAGAGCGCTTGCGGAACGCCAGGCGAGTGTCTTAACACTACACCACGGAGACTGGTGTAGTGGTAAGACTATTGATTAAAAATCCAATATCACTTAAAATTGTAAACAAGGTTTGTAACTAAATGTACTGTCTTCACTTGCTAATTCCGATCTTCAACCCACCACTGTCCCACACCCTGATCAACCCACTGCTGCCCCACACCCTGATCAATCCACACCCTGATCAACCCACTGCTGCCCCACACCCTGATCAATCCACACCCTGATCAACCCACTGCTGCCCCACACCCTGATCAACCCACTGCTGCCCCACACCCTGATCAACCCACTGCTGCCCCACACCCTGATCAACCCACACCCTAATCAACCCACTGCTGCCCCACACCCTGATCAACCCACACCCTGATCAACCCACACCCTGATCAACCCACTGCTGCCCCACACCCTGATCAACCCACACCCTGATCAACCCACTACTGCCCCACACCCTGATCAACCCACTACTGCCCCACACCCTGATCAACCCACTACTGCCCCACACCCTGATCAACCCACCACTGTCCCACACCCTGATCAACCCACTACTGCCCCACACCCTGATCAACCCACTACTGCCCCACACCCTGATCAACCCACCACTGCCCCACACCCTGATCAACCCACTACTGCCCCACACCCTGATCAACCCACTACTGTCCCACACCCTGATCAACCCACCACTGCCCCACACCCTGATCAACCCACACCCTGATCAACCCACTACTGCCCCACACCCTGATAAACCCACTACTGCCCCACATTCTGATCAACCCACTACTGCCCCACACCCTGATCAACCCACTACTGCCCCACACCCTGATCAACCCACTACTGCCCCACACCCTGATCAACCCACCACTGCCCCACACCCTGATCAACGCACTGCTGTCCCACACCCTGATCAACCCACTACTGCCCCACACCCTGATCAACCCACCACTGCCCCACACCCTGATCAACCCACTACTGCCCCACACCCTGATCAACGCACTGCTGTCCCACACCCTGATCAACCCACTACTGCCCCACATTCTGATCAACCCACTACTGCCCCACACCCTGATCAACCCACTACTGCCCCACACCCTGATCAACCCACTACTGCCCCACACCCTGATCAACCCACTACTGCCCCACACCCTGATCAACCCACTACTGCCCCACACCCTGATCAACCCACCACTGCCCCACACCCTGATCAACCCACTACTGCCCCACACCCTGATCAACGCACTGCTGTCCCACACCCTGATCAACCCACTACTGCCCCACACCCTGATCAACCCACTACTGCCCCACACCCTGATCAACCCACCACTGCCCCACACCCTGATCAACCCACCACTGCCCCACACCCT
The DNA here is from genome assembly GCF_040958095.1 of Procambarus clarkii. Lineage (NCBI taxonomy): Eukaryota > Metazoa > Arthropoda > Malacostraca > Decapoda > Cambaridae > Procambarus > Procambarus clarkii. The sequence continues at coordinate 38,766,946 of NC_091163.1, forward strand.
GATCAACCCACTACTGCCCCACACCCTGATCAACCCACTACTGCCCCACACCCTGATCAACCCACTACTGCCCCACACCCTGATCAACCCACTACTGCCCCACACCCTGATCAACCCACTACTGCCCCACACCCTGATCAACCCACTACTGCCCCACACCCTGATCAACCCACCACTGCCCCACACCCTGATCAACCCACTACTGCCCCACACCCTGATCAACCCACCACTGCCCCACACCCTGATCAACCCACTACTGCCCCACACCCTGATCAACCCACCACTGCCCCACACCCTGATCAACCCACTACTGCCCCACACCCTGATCAACCCACTACTGCCCCACACCCTGATCAACCCACTACTGCCCTACACCCTGATCAACCCACTACTGCCCCACACCCTGATCAACGCACTGCTGTCCCACACCCTGATCAACCCACTACTGCCCCACACCCTGATCAACCCACTACTGCCCCACACCCTGATCAACCCACCACTGTCCCACACCCTGATCAACCCACTACTGCCCCACACCCTGATCAACCCACTGCTGCCCCACACCCTGATCAACCCACTACTGCCCCACACCCTGATCAACCCACTACTGCCCCACGCCCTGATCAACCCACCACTGCCCCACACCCTGATCAACCCACTACTGCCCCACACCCTGATCAACCCACCACTGCCCCACACCCTGATCAACCCACTACTGCCCCACACCCTGATCAACCCACCACTGCCCCACACCCTGATCAACCCATCACTGCCCCACACCCTGATCAACCCACCACTGCCCCACACCCTGATCAACCCACCACTGCCCCACACCCTGATCAACCCACTACTGTCCCACACCCTAATCAACCCACTACTGTCCCACACCCTGATCAACCCACTACTGCCCGACACCCTGATCAACCCACCACTGCCCCACACCCTGATCAACCCACTACTGCCCCACACCCTGATCAACCCACTACTGCCCCACACCCTGATCAACCCACTACTGCCCCACACCCTGATCAACCCACCACTGCCCCACACCCTGATCAACCCACTACTGCCCCACACCCTGATCAACCCACTACTGCCCCACACCCTGATCAACCCACTACTGCCCCACACCCTGATCAACCCACTACTGCCCCACACCCTGATCAACCCACTACTGCCCCACACCCTGATCAACCCACTACTGTCCCACACCCTGATCAACCCACTACTGCCCCACACCCTGATCAACCCACTACTGTCCCACACCCTGATCAACCCACTACTGCCCCACACCCTGATCAACCCACCACTGCCCCACACCCTGATCAACCCACTACTGCCCCACACCCTGATCAACCCACTACTGCCCCACACCCTGATCAACCCACTACTGCCCCACACCCTGATCAACCCACTACTGCCCCACACCCTGATCAACCCACCACTGCCCCACACCCTGATCAACCCACTACTGTCCTCATACTGGAGTTAAGTGATGTAATACAGCTGCAGACACCAGACATTGTTGCACTCACGGAGACAAAACTTGAAGATGTAATTTTAAATGAGGTCATATTCCCAAGGGGCTACTCAATTTGGAGACGGGACAGAAAAATTAGGAAAGGCGGTGGCGTTGCTGTGCTGGTAAAAGAACACCTAAAGGTGAAGGAAATAATGACTGCCAATCCACAAGAAGTTGACATAATAGCACTAGAGATCTGCTATGAGGATGATAAACTAATGATGATAAATGCATATAGTCCACCGCCAAGCAGCACATGGTCAAAGGAGGAGCTAGATAGTAAACGTGAAGGTCTTATAACAATAATGAGAGAGATTATAGCGGGAGCGGATAACGATAGATCACGACTGTTGATAGTCGGTGACTTCAACTTGAAATCCATAGACTGGGAAGCATATGAAGCTAAAACAGAAGATTTTTGGACCTGTAAATTTGTAGACCTCATCCTGGAAACATTCTTGTATCAACATGTTAAACAAGCTACGAGGATGAGGGAAGGGGACGTTCCCTCCATGCTAGATTTGATATTTACCAGGAAGGAGGAAGAGATATTTGACATTCAGTACCTTCCTCCCTTGGGTAAAAGTGACCATGTCTTTTTGGGAATAAAGTATGCAATGCATTATAAGCTGGAAGAAAATAAGGAGGTTGAAGCAGTTGAAAAACCAGACTTCAGGAGAGGACATTATGGTGACCTTAGAAATTTTTTTAGTGAGTATAATTGGACAGACTTGATGCTAGGCAAGGAAGTGAATGAGATGTATGGCAAGTTTTGTGAAATATATGATAAAGGCACAAAAAAATTTATACCAAAACAGAGATGCAGAACTAGGAAACAGGATTGGTTCAATAGAAATTGCGAGAGGGCTAGAGACCGAAAGACACAAAAATGGAATCAATACAGGAAGAGGCCGAACCCCCAAACATACCAGCGATACAAAGATGCGAGAAACAACTACACAGCAGTGAGGAGAGAGGCAGAAAGAAATTTTGAAAAAGGGATTGCGGACAAATGTAAAACAGAACCAGGTCTATTCTATAAATTCATAAACAACAAATTGCAGGTAAAGGATAATATTCAGAGGTTGAAAATGGGTAATAGATTCACGGAAGATGAAAAGGAAATGTGTGAAACACTAAACGAAAAGTTCCAAAGTGTGTTTGTACAAAATGAAATCTTTAGGGAACCAGATACAATAAGAATTCCAGAGAACAACATAGAACACATAGAAGTGTCTAGAGACGAAGTGGAAAAAATGCTCAAGGAGCTCGGTAAGAACAAAGCAGCTGGCCCAGATGGCGTTTCACCATGGGTTCTGAGAGAATGTGCATCTGAGCTCAGCATTCCACTTCACCTGATCTTTCAGGCATCCCTGTGTACAGGAATCGTAGCAGACGGGTGGAAACAGGCTAACATAGTTCCAATCTACAAAAGTGGCAGCAGGGAAGACCCCCTCAATTATAGACCTGTACCATTGACAAGTGTAATAGTGAAAGTATTGGAAAAACTAATCAAAACTAAATGGGTAGAACACCTAGAGAGAAATGATATAATATCAGACAGACAGTATGGTTTTCGATCTGGAAGATCCTGTGTATCGAATTTACTCAGTTTCTATGATCGAGCCACAGAGATATTACAGGAAAGAGATGGTTGGGTTGACTGCATCTATCTGGACCTAAAAAAGGCTTTCGACAGAGTTCCACATAAGAGGTTGTTCTGGAAACTGGAAAATATTGGAGGGGTGACAGGTAAGCTTCTATCATGGATGAAAAATTTTCTGACTGATAGAAAAATGAGGGCAGTAATCAGAGGCAATGTATCGGAATGGAGAAATGTCACAAGTGGAGTACCACAGGGTTCAGTTCTTGCACCAGTGATGTTTATTGTGTACATAAATGATCTACCAGTTGGTATACAGAATTATATGAACATGTTTGCTGATGATGCTAAGATAATAGGAAGGATAAGGAATTTAGATGACTGTCATGCCCTTCAAGAAGACCTAGACAAAATAAGTATATGGAGCACCACTTGGCAAATGGAATTTAATGTTAATAAATGTCATGTTATGGAATGTGGAATAGGAGAACATAGACCCCACACAACCTATATATTATGTGAGAAATCTTTAAAGAATTCTGATAAAGAAAGAGATCTAGGAGTGGTTCTAGATAGAAAACTATCACCTGAGGACCACATAAAGAATATTGTGCAAGGAGCCTATGCTATGCTTTCTAACTTCAGAATTGCATTTAAATACATGGATGGCGATATACTAAAGAAATTGTTCATGACTTTTGTTAGGCCAAAGCTAGAATATGCAGCTGTTGTGTGGTGCCCATATCTTAAGAAGCACATCAACAAACTGGAAAAGGTGCAAAGACATGCTACTAAGTGGCTCCCAGAACTGAAGGGCAAGAGCTACGAGGAGAGGTTAGAAGCATTAAATATGCCAAAACTAGAAGACAGAAGAAAAAGAGGTGATATGATCACTACATACAAAATAGTAACAGGAATTGATAAAATCGACAGGGAAGACTTCCTGAGACCTGGAATTTCAAGAACAAGAGGTCATAGATTTAAACTAGCTAAACACAGATGCCGAAGAAATATAAGAAAATTCACCTTCGCAAATAGAGTGGTAGACGGTTGGAACAAGTTAAGTGAGAAGGTGGTGGAGGCCAAGACCGTCAGTAGTTTCAAAGCGTTATATGACAAAGAGTGCTGGGAAGACGGGACACCACGAGCGTAGCTCTCATCCTGTAACTACACTTAGGTAATTACACTTAGGTAATTACACCCTGATCAACCCACTACTGTCCCACACCCTGATCAACCCACACCCTGATCAACCCACTACTGCCCCACACCCTGATCAACCCACCACTGCCCCACACCCTGATCAACCCACTACTGCCCCACACCCTGATCAACCCACCACTGTCCCACACCCTGATCAACCCACCACTGCCCCACACCCTGATCAACCCACTACTGCCCCACACCCTGATCAACCCACCACTGTCCCACACCCTGATCAACCCACCACTGCCCCACTAATTACGAAGCAATAAGATGCTTATCTTAACATACTAAGAAGGTTAGGTAAGGTCGGTGTTTTCTATGAAGCTTTTCAAGGTAAACTAGTATGTTTAGTATGTCACATATGCACGTATTTAATAAGTTAATATTGACTATACGAAAGTGCAAGAATGGGTTGACAGTACCTCACATAATTACCATGGACTTGTGGTTTACACGGTAGGTTTTGTTCTGTACTTTTAAAGCTTACTAAAGTTATTGATAATCGGAATTAGCGAGGCTATGAAAATTACAGGTAGCTTAAATGTGTTGTAATATTTAGGTGTTGTCATAGGGGCTTAAAAATGACATGTTTCTGTGCCTGATAGTGTACCATCTGTGTAAAAGACTCGGCGGGTTTAGCTTGAGGGAGCAATTCAGTGATGCTGTTCAGAAAGGATTGCTCTTAATATTTCAAAGTCCTACTTCATGCACATTATTACAGTAATACTGCAGTAGGGCTAAGTGTAGGGTATTTTGATCATACTGTAGAAGACGTGTAAAACCACATTTGCAAATGCCCCCCCCCCTACCCCCTTGGTACATGCCCTTGCTAGCCAAATGGGTAGCTAGGGTAGATACCATGGCACTATCCAAAAAGAAGTGTTTTAGTACAATAAACATTGGGTATCTTTTCTTTAGGGATCCAAAAACTACCATTTGACTACAACAAGATGGATGAATACGAGCGACAGAAGTTCCTGTCAAGAGATTATTACAACGTAACGGGACCCAGTGCTGCCAGGACTAGCAATATTAACGTCGATGAAGTCATAGAGTTTCTTAAATCTGTCACTCCCGAGAACTGTCACCTGTTCTCTCCCGATGATTTAGTTCTGCAAGGCGACATCGGTTTTGGTATGGAGAAGCAGTTTGAGAACGAAGCAAGAATGGCACTTCGTCTTGCAAATTTTCTGAGTGCTTTCCTGCAGGTAACTAATATTCCATTGTAATTTTGCTCTTTATTACTTGTGTGGATGAGCACTTTTAATGAAATTTAAGACTTTGCTGTCAGTTGTATCTTATTTGCACGATCATTATGCGCTTGTCAGCAATCTATCACTTTTGTTTGTTTTCACGTATTGGTTGGGTTATATATTTTCAGCTATGCTATTATTGTAACTTATTCCCTGTATATAGTATACAAGTTTCTTTCAATAATATGCTGGTAAATCTTATTTCTTGTTTAGATCATGTAGCAACCATTTTTCTGTGGGTTTTTTCCTCTTTCCCCCGGTTCAGCTGTTGCTTCAGGTCCTGACTCGCTTGGAGACTTACCAAGGGAAAGTTGTCCTCTTGGCTCCGTGGTGGCAGGCCCAGCTGTGGTGGCAGGCCCAGCTGTGGTGGCAGGCCCAGCTGTGGTTTCAGGCGCTGCTTGCTCAGTGTCTGAACCCGGAGGTTTTCCCGCTGGTTCGATCTTCTCCTTGAGTCTTCGCGTATGATATTCTTGACTCGAGTTCATCATCATCTCTATGGTGATCAGGTGGCTTCCTTGTTAGTGTCCCACCTGCGGGTTTCGTCTTGGCGGCAGTAAGAAGTTTCCTGGTGGTCCTCCCGTTTCTTCCTGCGTCTTTGTCGTTGTTCTTCGCTTTCTGTTCGGGTGTCGTCCTTTCTCTCTCTTGGTTGTTCCAGGACCGTCACCTTATGCCTAACACTGCTGCCTCGTATCGTGCGGCGCTGGCGGAGCTGCTTCAGCTTGCTTTCGTTATTAATGTTACTTCTGCGCCGTTTCGCAAGCTGTCTCGGGCATTGTTTCACCTCCGGCCTGCTCATGCGCCGCCTGAGCCGTCCTGGTCATTGGACAGAGTGCTCTCTTATCTTTCTTCTCCTCGGTTTGTTGTGGCCTCTGGGGGGTCGGGTTGGAGAGCTTCATGCTCTCCTCCAGCACAGGGGTTTCTGCTCTTTCAGTCTTAGTGATGGTTTTGTTCGTTTGCAGCCGTCTACTTCTTTTCTGACAAAAAATGAGACTGCTGCTTTCCGGAGGGGTCCCTGGGTTGTGGATGCTCGGTTGGTTCGGCCTGGGGTGCATCATGTTTTGTGTCCGGTTGTGGTTCTTTGTCATTATTTGCGCGCCATGGCTTCTGTGTCCAGAGACAGGCATTGGGTTGATCCGGTTTCCCTTCTTCCCTGTTCGCGGGTGCAGGTCTCCCAGGTCGTCCACAGAGTAATTAAGGCTAGCGAGCCTCCGGTCTATCCCCGTGCCCATGACGTTCGTAAGTTCGCTGCTCTTGCTGCCGTCTTTAGCAACATGTCGTGGGCTGACATTCGGGTGCGGGGTTTTTGGCGGTCGAACAGGGTCTTGGCTGCTCGTTACCTTGTGAACGTCCCTGGGCCTAGTCGGGCCTGTGTCGCTTTGGGTCAGCGGTTGCAGCCAGTTGTCTCGACTTCGGGTTGAGGATTGAGCAGCAACCGTCTCCCGAGTAAGTCCCTATGTTTTTTCCTCTGTGGGTAGTTAGCTCTGGGGAGCCGCAGGGGCTTCCCCCAGAAAACCAGTGTTGAATGTAATGAAATGCCATTTTCTGAGTGAGACCCGGAAGCTGCCCGGCATCCCTCCCTCCCTCCAGTCGGCGGTTTTTCTCGTGTTTTGACATCCAGCCTTAGAACTAAAGGGTGGATAGCCGGCGTGTGGGGTCTGGGGCTCCCCCTTCCCCCTCCCGGAGAGGGGGGAGCTGCGCAGACAGCGGCGCGGCGATGTGTGACGTCATGATCGTTTGCTCGTTTCGTTTAGGGGATTTCTATCCATTTGTTCGGCTTTAGGTAGCAATAATTTCACCAGAATATGGGTTTGTTTTGGGATGCTTACCTTTGTGGGTGCCTGACCCGGTCGATGGCAGACGGAATGCTTCCAACCACACGGGGGTTTCTATAGGCCATTGCTCCCCTTGCCTCTCTGAGGGGGGCCAGGTTCTGGCTTGTGGTCCCCAGTAGGCCCATTGAACTCCATACACATGACTGATGCCAAAGTCTAACATAAGCATTTCAGCCTAGAAAGCTCCAGGGAGCCTCCGGGTCTCATCCAGAAAATGGCGTTTCATTACATTCAACGCTGGTTTTTTCTGGCGTAGATTTCCTGGATTATGTTCGCAATCTGAGATTTAACTCCTAAAAGTAGTTTTAACTTTTAACATTCTATTTTATAGTTGAGGAAGGGGTAAAAGGCTTAAACCAGATCTACACTGCTCTTAAAGCTCTCTATTTAACATTTGGAAGGAAAAGAAACTTGGCATGGGCCAGAAACAAACTGAAACTGTCATTTTTCATTTCATGTGTGTGGATTGGGGGGGGTTTTGTTTTTAGCCATGTTGCAATTTTTTCTCTTCATTGAACTTAGCTAAAAGCTAATTTAACTAGTAGCTAAGAATATTTGGAGTGTTGTTCAACTTGCTTCCTTTCCCCAGAATAAATCTATTCCTCATGGCTGGTGTATATCAAGGGTTCACCACATGTGGGAGGGTGTTTGGCTAAAGAAATAAACATTAGCTTATGCACACATACACTTAGGCTCATTTGCTCATCCACTACTTTACTCTCACTACCTCGTGGTTGTACTCAAACACACACACACTCTTGCTCTCAGCTGGGGAGCTCGTTGTTAGGACTGGAGAACAGGTGTAGTGGGCATTAGCATAACGAAGTTAGTTAGTTTGGTCGGGAGTAATTAGCATGCATGTGTATGAGGTCATGTTGCTCTGTATTATGGATGGCTTGATTAAAGCTTCCTTTTCTGTTAAACTTCCTATTTGTTACATTGGCCTCGCTCAGTTTTAATTACCATAAAATTTTTATTGTTAACAATTACAATTACAGTTTTGCTTATTTGTACTTATATTTGTTTTTGTACTTGTACAAAAGTACAAGTACTTATTTGTACTTACAAAAAGTAATGTTGTACTTACAAAAAGTAATGTTGTACTTACAAAAAGTAATGTTGTACTTACAAAAAGTAATGTTGTACTTACAAAAAGTAATGTTGTACTTACAAAAAGTAATGTTCCTCAGCTTGTGAACCATAAGGAAATCTTCTCGGGAGTGCGTGTCATTGACCAACCACTCTCAGAAGATCAGATGATGGGCGAAGTGTTATCAATCATTCTGGGCAACAGCAGGGTAAGTACATTATTTGCAATTTAAGTATGCAATGTTCTGCTCCATTTCCAGACAAGATTTTGTTTTGGTTCTTGACTTAAACCTTAGTTTCAAAACATGGTTTATATTACGAAGTTTTCCTTTAAAATTTGACTGTAAACTTTAGGGTGCTATTTTATTTTAAATTATAATCATATTTTTATATAGACACTATGGCTGGGTGGCTACGTGGTGTTATTGCGAGACGTTAACACTTTCGCGCTCCGTGGAAACTCGCGGTTGACAGGGGGTAGGTGGCCCCTCCATGCGGGTAAGCGCGCGGTGACACCCAAATGTGTATACTTGTTCCAGCTTTATCACCTTAATTCTCGTGCTACGTCGCTCGTTTTGGTATCATTGTGTTCGCAATTAAATTCTCTACAGGTGTGTATAAATATAATGTCCAAAAGCCTAGCGTGACTCCCAACAGCAAAGCGTAAAGTCGGCAAAAACGCACAAAATCAGTAACATGTGCATTCTCGTTCCATTTTTTTACCTTAATTCTCGTGCTACGTCGCTCGTTTTGGTATCATTGTGTTCGCAATTAAATTCTCTACAGGTGTGTATAAATATAATGTCCAAAAGCCTAGCGTGACTCCCAACAGCAAAGCGTAAAGTCGGCAAAAACGCACAAAATCAGTAACATGTGCATTCTCGTTCCATTTTTTTACCTTAATTCTCGTGCTACGTCGCTCGTTTTGGTATCATTGTGTTCGCAATTAAATTCCCTACAGATGTGTATGAATAAAATGTACAAAAGGCTGGAGTGCCTCCCCGCAGAAAAGCCTAAAGTTACCCGTGAACGAGCACCATTTTGTACATTGCAACCTAATGTTCAACTCGTTCAATTTGATAACATCAAATTTCGTGCTACGTCGCTCATTTTGGTATCAAATTGTTCGCAATAAAAAGGCGATTATTTTAAAACTAGTCCCAGAATAATAGAGCAATAACTGGATTTTTAACAAATATTTTAATTCTGGACGCTCATCATCACAAATTTATTTATATCTTTCCAGTGTTCTGACATAAATATTTGTGTTACATCTTTCATTTTGGTATCAAATTATTCGCAATAAAAAGGCGCACATTTTAAAACAAGTCCCAAGATAATAGGACAATAAATAGAATTTTAACAAATATTTTAATATTCAGACCATAGACCTATTTATAATATTTCAAGTGTTTGGACATCAAGTTTCATGTTATATCTTTGATTTTGGTATCAAATTGTGTGCAATCTAAAGGCGCTTATTTTAAAACCACTACCAGATTGATCTGATAAAATTTAAATTTTTAAAAAATATTGTAATGAGTGACGCAGTATTGCGTCGTTGGAACACATTCAGTAGAAAAGTGAGTGACGAATTATTCAGTCTGTGGAACGCGAAAGTGTTAATGTTAGGGCACGTGTGCACTTGTGGCCCCAAGATCGTAACATAATAAAAACATGCTTTGAATGTTATTAAACACCAGTTTCTGAGTGAGCCTCTGTGGCTCTGAAACTATCCGAGTGAGATGGCTCCCAACTACTAGATCACATCAGCTGCAGAGTACTTAGGCCTACCAGTGACCCGAGCCAGAACGTGGCCCCTTTAAAGAGCCGCAGGAAGACGATGACAAACTGTCACCTCACTGGGGAAGGCATCCAGAAAGTCAGTAAACTAAAACAGACAACTGCTGGATTCACAGAAGACTGAAACCTTGCAGCCTACCTAATGAACTCCAACTGTGTAAAAAACAATAACATCTCTCAAAACTAGCATGTGCTCATTCTCTCTTCCCCCCCCCCCCACATTCATTTGGGGGGGGGGGAGAAACCCAGGCCTTTTCAAGGCTTGAGCCCTTAGTTCTGGAGCAAATGCATGCACAAGATCCTTGCCTGATGACCTGGAAGAGAGGGAGGAATCAGAGCCACAGGAGCTCACCCAGAAATTGGCATTTAATTACACTCGACGCTGGTTTTCTAGGGTAACTCCCCTTGTGGTTTCCTGAAGCCAACTACCCTTGGAGATGGAGGAAACACGGGGCCTTACCAGGGAGGAGACAGAACTGCAGGCAGTCAAGATGAAGACAAGAACGGCAGCCGAGAAACCAGACCCAAGGCCATACAAGGAAGCTGAGGTCTGGGAACATTAAATACCAGGCCAAAAGCCCCGCACCTGAATATCAACCCAAGAGATATTACCAAAGACAGCCGCCAGAGTATTCGTCTTTGCCAATTTCTGCAAAGACGACAGCCTGCCACAGTATTACAATCAAAACTGGAATGTGTATACACAACCTTGTCCCCTGGACTTCAGCTCATGGGCCCCACCTCACTTGTGGTTCCTTGAGATATATAAATAATCTCATATATCGCTGACAATGTTATTCAATTTAGGCCATCCCTCACCTGGCTGCCTGAGGGCTCAAAACACTGGCCCCACCAAACCGCTCCTTTACCTGGGCCGATCCTCACACGATCACATGGGGCTCTATCATGGGCCCCCCAAATTCTCTTGCACAAAATACAGGCTGGTTTTTCCAGCCTGTATTTTGTGCCTCACTGCTTCAGAAACATTACTATAACTCTGGAGGACTGGTTCTCAAATAACCACAACTGCATCTGTCGACTCCACAGAACATCACTGTGACACCCTCCTGGTGCACTAGCTCAGTACCCTTCCTTGTATGCCTATACTCTTGAAGGAGGGTTGCCCTTCCTGCCGACAAAGACCTCTCTCATTGGGTCCGCCTCACAGATGTCACGGCTTGCCACCTCTCACAACTTTGTTGCACTGCTCGACAAATCCACTTGCAAAGAGGTCAGCCCTTTGGCTCACACGCACTACTGGATACTACCCTAATTTTTTTCGTGCCGGTCCTACTCACGTACATCAGTTGACAATATCTGTCCATTGACGGAACGACAGGTGACAGACGTCAGACCTCCTTGCTGTCGGGCGAAAAGTGATTTGTTTTGGGCCATTTTTGCACTTTCCTTGCATGACGTCATCATCTTGCTTCATGCTGATTGGTTCTCACAGGTTGTGCCTGTCAGGACTACTCCACGTTTCTGTTAACTGACATTCTGGTGCCCCCTTTCCTCTGTCATGGCATTTTATAAATTACTGACGTTTGCTCTATTGCACGGCCTGGCCCTTACTAACCAATCTCAAGTATGACTGTGTCCCTAGGCTACTGCTTTGGTCATATAATTCTTCTAAACTTACTTATTTGTTTAGTGAATATGATGGATGGTAACCTTCTAGTTTTGCCAAGGGAATTTGAAACAGGAGTTAGGAAACGTCTGAGTAGAGTAACAAATTAAAAATATATTTGCAAAATAAGACATACACCATATAAAATATTGAGAGGAAACTCCTCACAACTTAATGAACAATCTCATTAATAGCTACACATCAATATGATTTATCTTCCACAAAAAACTCCAGCAATATGATAACCCTTAATACTCTGGCCCAACAATAGTGAATTTATACAGCAATCACACACATTCTCATATTTGTCAGACACAGATATATACGAACTAGGAAACCTGGACACTCCTAACACTTTCGCTCACTGGGCGCGCGACCTCCCACTACCTCAGGTGGGCTTGGGTGTTTCACGGGAGCGGCTAAATTCTGAAAAGTGTATACTTTTTTCAACTTTGTCAGCTCAATTCTCGTCCTAAGATTTTCAATTTGGTATCAATGGGTTCGCAATAGAATTCTCTACAAGACTAAATGCATATATACTCCAAAAGCCTGGCTTACCATCCGCAACTAACAGAGGAAGTGAGAGAAAGTTACCCAGGAGCGCACAAAAGGGATAAAATGTTTACACTCTTTTCAGTTTTGTCAACTCAATTCTCGTGCTAGGTCTTTCATTTTGGTATCAATGTGTTCGCAATTGAATTCCCAACAGAAGTATATGCATATAATGTCAAAAACAGCAGCGATCTCCACCCGTCGACGTGATGAAAACAGGCCGCGGTTACTAGAAAGAGAGCGCTGTGTCACCCCAAGGTGCCTCTCATTATATTAGAGGGCGCAGTAATTCTGAAAAGTGTATACTTTTTTCAACTCTGTCATCTCAATTCCTGTCCTAGGTCTTTCATTTTGGTATCATTGTGTTCGCAATAGAATTCTCTTCAGGAGTATATGCAAATATAAAGTCCAAAAGTCCGGCGTACCACCCACAGCAAACAGAGAAAGTGACAGAGCGTTACCCCAGTGAGCGCTAATAAAGAGCAATAAAATGGGTATTCTGTTTTCAACTTTGTTACCTCAATTCTGGTCCTAGGACTTTCATTTTGGTATCAATGTATTCGCAATGAAATTCCCTACGGGTGTATATTCATATAATATCCAAAACCGGAACAAAATCTTCCCAAAAATGCCGCTACTGTTGCCGCACGGAGGACTCAATGCTGAGTCCTCGCCGGACTTGCCCCTGTTTTATGGAGGACTCAATGCTGAGTCCTCGCCGGACTTGCCCCTGTTTTATGGAGGACTCAATGCTGAGTCATCGCCAAGCAAAAATGTTAAGTAACCTACTCGGTAGAACATCAATTTACTCTACAAACTCTTGCAACCTGAATGACTACAACATTAATGCTTATCTGGATCCCTCAAAGCATCAGTAATCGGCCAACACAGACGCTCCTCCGGCCAGGGTACGATGGCATCCACCCGTCTAGCCACGTCACTCGCACCTTGACAGCCATCTCATCCTTCCTAGTCACACTCTATAATGACTCATTTAACCATACTCCCTTCGTAGGTTATATAAACGAGTCCATTTTTCCTTCACAAAATATTTCCATAAAATATATTGATAGTTCACACTAAATCTCCTCCTCTAGGTACTGTACTAGATTCCTCGGCGGAGTAATATCAGCAACACCCGACCTCAACACCCGACCTCTGACAGCTGCAGGTTTCTTTCAGGAAATGTACTCTTTATTGCTTTTATATAACTTTCTCTCCTTTAGGTAACGTGTTACAAAGCTTGTCTACATCAAAATCTCTGCAAGAGACAAGGTTCATAACAGTGCCATCTCGGTTACCATGGCAACTGGAGCCTCTGTCACACAATTTCTGGGATTCTTCCATCTTAGTGGGAAAGAGCTCTTGCCTCTGATTCCTCCTCACCACATAACTCTCTCATTAACATCATAAAAACACATTCATAGTTACCCTACCTACTTTCCTCTGAACACACACATGCACGAACAAATAAACACTAAAATGATGGCTGCTGAATGGGAAAAACTCCTACAAGAGGTAGCCTAAGATAGGCTACATAGAATCATGCTAGCAGGCACTGCCTCTTGCAGCACTGGTGCATACAGCTTGGGAAGAGCCACTGACGAAGCCACTGACGAAGACACCAAGACCCACACACCAGGTCCCAAGCTGAGCACCACAACTTCCTCGTACAGCCAATCAGAATGGAGCTCAACGATTACCAGAAAATGCACGATGGAAGCCCAAATGTGAGAGGGCATGATGTTTCTTCGCTATGATCACTGGCGACAACAAAGACACGTGACCATGGAGCTGCACCAGGCCCACATCCTGGGAAAGTGTTGGAGCAGACACCTAGTCATAGAACAGCTCAAGAGAAAGGCCACCCAAAATCACCTGAAACAGTCGCCTCTTCATGCCACTCGAGTGTGGGAGCAAGACAGACCATGCCAATCCCCCAAGGAAAAGAAAACATTGCCTGCTCTGGTAACTAGACTCCTAATAGGTACAAAGGAATGGGAGGGAGGAGGAAGGGGGGGCATCCTTTTACCCATTAAAGAGAAAAAACATAATGGGGGAATCTGTTATTACTTTAAGGGACACTTGGGAGGAAACGAGTAAATAATGGGGAGGATGGGCTGCCACCACTCATTATTTTATAGACTAATGGAGTGTTAGGGATATTAACTTCATAACTCCAGTATGATGTCTACTCTGAGAGAATACACATAATGCTTGCTTTCACCATACCTCATTATTTCCCTCTACAACCCCACTTTCTCTCTGAGTGTTCCAGCGACCTAACGCACGAGTCACACCTGACACAGATCAGGTGTCCTATGCAGGTAGTTTTTATCAAATTCTCTTGAGAACTCCTTGAGAGGTTGGCTAGTTATATGTACCCTGATGTTTTGGGCAAGTATTTAACAAAAAAATGAATTTTTTCTTCAAACTGTTCAATAGTTCCCCTATTTATCACATTAGATCACATTATATCTCATGCTACATACATATTCTAAGATGGTGCATTTAGACAGAATAAATTTCGTTATCCTGCAAACGTATTACAGGTATTTTTCTTTTCAGATTTGGTCTTCAGGAATGTTTTGGGACCGTGGCAAATTTACAAACCAGACTCTGTTTGCCCCAGTAGCTTACAAGACAACACTAAATACTCGCAAGTATGCAATGGAGGATCTCGCCAGATTGAACTCTACGCGTGATGTCTATATCAACAAGCCTTGGTTTAGGTATGATATTGACAACTTACATTATATATTAAAGGTGAACCGATGTATCATCAGTGATGTCTGTGTATTTTTGCAGCATTAGTATTGGTAAATTTTCAGCCAATACATAAACTTTTCTCTTTCAGAGGTAAATACAGGAGTTAGCTGGTCTAGTGCTTTTCCTCCCACAGGTCATCTTAACCCTTACCCTTCAAGTTTACTCTGGAATACCACCTGAAGACGCCTCTGAATGCCATAATGAATACAGCAATACCCATACATACTGGGATGACTTTTTAGTGACGGAAAAATGAAAAGAATGGCAAGAAATGTCCAAACTCTACCATCAACTCGGTCAAATGGTAGACAGGACAGACAATGTGGCACCCTTACCAGAACCACAGATATTAACACTATCCCGTCCCCACCGCATGCTCCCTAGACTACCTCAAGGTGCGCCGGCTGTTAGCGTGCTGCCACACTCAAATATATACTTATTATCTTTTACGTTTCTCACTTCAATTTTCGTCTTACAGCGTTGATTTTAGTATCTTTTTGTTCGCAATAGAATTCCCTACGGGAATATATACATACGAAGTCCAAAAGTCCGGCGTGCCACCTCGCACCAAACTCAGAAATCGGCCGATTGTTACCCATGAGTGCGCAATTCCACCAAAATGTGACTACGTTTTGTAGGATTCTCACCTTAATTCTGGTCCTACGTCGTTCAATATGGTATCAGTTTGTTCACAATAAAATTCCATACAGGGCATATGAATATAAAGAGCAAAATCCGTTAGCCATGAGCTAGCACTCATTTGCACACCCACTACACCTGCACACAAATGTGTATAGGTTTTTTAGTTTGATAATGTCAATTTTCTTGTTAGGCCATTCATTTTGGTACCAATTTGTTTGCAATAGAAGGATTTTTCTACATGAATGAATTTTGAATTAATTTTTTCTACAACGGGGGAAAAAAAAGGCTGTACTTACCACCCAATGATGTTTGTAGAGCATGAGTTGAGCATTAGGCTGAACCATTCCACCTGCTCCAGGAAACTGTTTCATGAAGTTGCTCAACCAATGTTTTATAGATGGAGTGGATGGTGAGTAAGCATTACTGCTTATCCACCCAATATGTCTTCTTGCGATGGTACAAGCCGGAGCATGGTGCAGCACACAGTGCCACACCACACGACTTGCACTTATATTTGGTGTCTTCCCTTTTACCATTTCTGAAGCAAACATGACCCTTCATCCCTTTCTGGACGCGAAATAGAGAATGGTTCAATTTGCTGATCAGACGTTCTGGTTTATCAACAATATGAGGGTTTCTCCTAGCAGTAGCAGCAGAAGGAATAATCTGACTCGTCTTCTGAGTCAGATGATGAATTGTCACGTCAAGGTGAAGATGGGAATAGTGGCTGCCTCACACCTGATGGTCCGGGTGTAATAACTGTAAACATCCCAGAGGAGTGCTTGGTACTGGTACAGTCAAGCTTGGTGTTGCAGTAAAACTGTCTACAAATGGTGCAGTGTTGTCAGTTGACCGGGCTTCACCAGAACGTTTACGTTTCCTACATGCGGTGCGTCCATGTGTGCCTGTGGCAGTGGGAGGCTCAAAATCAGCACTCTCCTCACTTTCAAGTTCATCCTCGCCTGCTGTTTCAATTTCAACAAACTCACTGTCTACATCACTGTTACTTTCGTCACTTTCATCTTCAAAATCAGAAAAAGCGTCAACTGTAGTCTGTATATTTGTTGGGGTTAGTTTCACAGTCCTGTATTTTTGGCAAACCTTGATGCCCCATGGCCCCTAACAGAAAATGGGAAGACATTGACACAAACTTTAAAACATGTTCCCAAAATGATCGGATAAAAAATGTAATTTTAACAAATATATTAAAATCGGATGTTGTAGACGTCCCTCCCGAATATCCGCAGTTAATTACGGATGTCGTATACGTCCCTCTCGAACGAAAGTGTTAACACCAATTAAAATACCCAGCACTTCCACAAATACAATATCATCTTTCATTTTTGCCAATATTTGAGGTATCAAAACATGCAACACAAAGGCTATTTTATAACTGGTCTCCTAAATGTGGCAAATGCAAGTTTGCAGCTTTAACTGAAATCCAAACTAACTTGTGATAGTGAGATATGGATACCAGAATTCAATCTTTTCAGGGTGTGATAGGAAACATAGATTACATGGTGGGGTCAGCCTGTACATCAAAGATATTTGTGCAAAGATCTTTTACTGTTAGAATCCACTCAATAAAGCATCTTAATTATTTGGACTGCTTAAAAATTTAAACATGTATTACCTTGAGCACAAGCGGGAGAGATGCATAATAATTTACAATTGGAAAATAGTGGAACTGGTCCCAAGTCTGCCCACAGGAATAACCATACGAGACCAAGAGGCATGACAGAATATGTATAATAACCACATTAAAAAGCAGAGGTGCAATAGGTACACTGAGAGAGAACTCTATGAACATCAAAGGCTCAAGACTTATCAACACACTCCTCTTCCACATGCGGGGTATAACTCTCCGACCTCTTGCGGTGTTCAATGAGAACTTGATAAACACCTTCAAATGATACTTGATCAACCAGGCTGTGACTCATACGTCAGGCTGCTTGTTGACCAGACACCAACCAGAAGGCCTGGTCAGAGCCTTCCCAGAGTCAGGGCCATGGGAACGATAATTCTCTCACTGATCAACAGGTCATTAACAGGCAGCAAGCACACTTGAGAGCTTCCCAGTCTCACAGCTCATGGGAAGCCTTACCCTGCTAGTTTATCACAGCTCATGGGAAGCCTTACACTGCTAGTTTATCACAGCTCATGGGAAGCCTTACACTGCTAGTTTATCACAGCTCATGGGAAGCCTTACCCTGCTAGTTTATCACAGCTCATGGGAAGCCTTACCCTGCTAGTTTATCACAGCTCATGGGAAGCCTTACACTACTAGTTTATCACAGCTCATGGGAAGCCTTACACTGCTAGTTTATCACAGCTCATGGGAAGCCTTACACTACTAGTTTATCACAGCTCATGGGAAGCCTTACACTGCTAGTTTATCACAGCTCATGGGAAGCCTTACACTGCTAGTTTATCACAGCTCATGGGAAGCCTTACACTGCTAGTTTATCACAGCTCATGGGAAGCCTTACACTGCTAGTTTATCACAGCTCATGGGAAGCCTTACACTGCTAGTTTATCACAGCTCATGGGAAGCCTTACACTGCTAGTTTATCACAGCTCATGGGAAGCCTTACACTGCTAGTTTATCACAGCTCATGGGAAGCCTTACACTGCTAGTTTATCACAGCTCATGGGAAGCCTTACACTACTAGTTTATCACAGCTCATGGGAAGCCTTACACTGCTAGTTTATCACAGCTCATGGGAAGCCTTACACTGCTAGTTTATCACAGCTCATGGGAAGCCTTACACTGCTAGTTTATCACAGCTCATGGGAAGCCTTACACTGCTAGTTTATCACAGCTCATGGGAAGCCTTACACTACTAGTTTATCACAGCTCATGGGAAGCCTTACACTGCTAGTTTATCACAGCTCATGGGAAGCCTTACACTGCTAGTTTATCACAGCTCATGGGAAGCCTTACACTGCTAGTTTATCACAGCTCATGGGAAGCCTTACACTGCTAGTTTATCACAGCTCATGGGAAGCCTTACACTGCTAGTTTATCACAGCTCATGGGAAGCCTTACACTGCTAGTTTATCACAGCTCATGGGAAGCCTTACACTACTAGTTTATCACAGCTCATGGGAAGCCTTACACTACTAGTTTATCACAGCTCATGGGAAGCCTTACCCTACAAGTTTATCCTGGAACACGATGGCTTCTGACTCCTGTTAGCAGCTTAGTTTTGTCGTCCCACAGTTCAACTTGAGCACTACCCTAATTACTTTCTCCTGGAACACTATCTGTGAGTTGGCTTACAACCAGGTCCCAAGTTACTGCTGGGTTAACAGTTACAGATTGTTTACCAATCGTCTCTCCCTCCCTCAGGGATGAGTTATGAGGAAAGATGTGAGCAATTAATTTCACATTACTGAAAGACAAAGAGTAAGAGAAGACATGATTACAACATGTAAAATTCTCAGGGGTATTGACAAAGTAGACACATTGTAGAGAACACTTTGAATGGTCTATGCAGTTAAGTGTTGAAGGCAGATTCCAGTCTTGACTTCTAATAGAAGTATGACAAGGCCTGTATCTAGAGAGACCTGTTTACCAGTTGATTGAAGACTGAGAGGTGGGACCAAATTGCTAAAGCTCAACCCCCCAGCTAACACAATTAGGTGAGTATTCCTGCTCCTCACCTAACAGTAACCAACCCCACCAACCCCACCCTTACTTATCCATGGAATGTCCTCGGTTCACAAGCTGTGTCTGAGGGACCCGGTCCTCGTGTGGGACACAAATGGCGAGGCATGTTTAATTTCACCTGATGCCTTTGTTTGCCTAGCAGTAAATAGGTACCTAGGAGTTAGGCAACTATTGTGGGTTGCTTCCTGGGGAAGGTCATTAGGTGGCCTAGGGGACCTTGTTAACCATTTCACTGTGCAATGCGCCTTGAGGCTCTCAACGGGTGGTGTGCAACGCGCCTCAGGGCTCTTATAGGTATAGTGTATCATTCAAAACTCCCGCGGCTACACGGGGTTCACATCAGCTTCCTCAGGGCTCTCCTAAATGGACGCGTTTGTGTTTTTTTTTTTTAATTGTGGGCAACATTCCCGGGTGTGAGAGCCTCAGTACTGAGTGAGCAACCAAGGCTGGCGCACGCAGCATGCGCTATCAGCATTGCTGTTCAGCTTGTGACCACAGCATCGCCTAAAAATGTCCAACTATATATATGTATCCGGTATTATTTAGCCATGATAGTATTATTAAACAAAAAGTTCCAAAGTGTGTTTGCACAAAATGAAATCTTCAGGGAACCAGATACAATAAGAATTCCAGAGAACAACATAGAGCACATAGAGGTGTCTAGAGACGAAGTGGAAAAAATGCTCAAGGAGCTAAATAAGAACAAAGCAGTTGGTCCAGATGGAGTTTCACCATGGGTTCTGAGAGAATGTGCACCTGAGCTCAGCATTCCTCTTAAACTGATTTTTCAGGTATCCCTGTTTACAGGAGTTGTAGCTGATGTGTGGAAAAAGGCTAACATAGTTCCAATCTACAAAAGTGGAAGCAGGGAAGACCCCCTTATTTATAGACCGGTATCATTGACAAGTGTAATAGTCAAAATATTGGAAAAAATAATTAAATCTAAATGGGTAGAACACCTGGAGAGAAATGATATAATATCAGACAGACAGTATGGTTTTCGATCTGGAAGATCCTGTGTATCGAATTTACTCAGTTTCTATGATCGAGCAACAGAGATATTACAGGAAAGAGATGGTTAAGTTGACTGCATCTATCTGGACCTAAAAAAGGCTTTCGACAGAGTTCCACATAAGAGGTTGTTCTGGAAACTGGAAAATATTGGAGGAGTGACAGGTACCCTTCTAACATGGATGAAAAATTTTCTGACTGATAGAAAAATGAGGGCTGTGATCAGAGGCAATGTATCGGACTGGAGAAATGTCACAAGTGGAGTACCACAGGGTTCAGTTCAGAAGGGCACCAGTGATGTTTATTGTCTACATAAATGATCTATCTACCAGTTGGTATACAGAATTATATGAACATGTTTGCTGATGATGCTAAGATAATAGGAAGGATAAGAAACTTAGATGATTGTCATGCCCTTCAAGATGACCTGGACAAAATAAGTATATGGAACACCACTTGGCAAATGGAATTTAATGTTAATAAATGCCATGTTATGGAATGTGGAATAGGAGAACATAGACCCCACACAACCTATATATTATGTGAGAAATCTTTAAAAAATTCTGATAAAGAAAGAGATCTAGGGGTGGTTCTAGATAGAAAACTATCACCTGAGGACCACAAAAAGAATATTGTGCGAGGAGCCTATGCCACGCTTTCTAACTTCAGAATTGCTTTTAAATACATGGATGACGATATACTAAAGAAATTGTTCACGACTTTTGTTAGGCCAAAGCTAGAATATGCAGCAGTTGTGTGGTGCCCATATCTTAAGAAGCACATCAACAAACTGGAAAAGGTGCAAAGACATGCTACTAAGTGGCTCCCAGAACTGAAGGGCAAGAGCTACGAGGAGAGGTTAGAGGCATTAAATATGTCAAAACTAGAAGACAGAAGAAAAAGAGGTGATATGATCACTACATACAAAATAGTAACAGGAATTGATAAAATCGATAGGGAAGATTTCCTGAGACCTGGAACTTTTAAGAACAAGAGGTCATAGATTTAAACTAGCTAAACACAGATGCCGAAGAAATATAAGAAAATTCACTTTCGCAAACAGAGTGGTAGACGGTTGGAACAAGTTAGGGGAGAAGGTGGTGGAGGCCAAGACCGTCAGTAGTTTCAAAGCGTTATATGACAAAGAGTGCTGGGAAGACGGGACACCACGAGTGTAGCTCTCATCCTGTAACTACACTTAAGTAATTACTGTAACCCCACGATTATCCGGGATTCAAACATCCGGAAAATGCCATTATACAACCAAAATCGTGACCGGATAAAGTTATCTCAATATCCCGTCAAAATGGCCACAGAAACTGGATAAAAGCTGGTTTGGCCGGATGAAAATTTGGCCGTACTGTATTAATCCCGTCTGCTGTTGGCTTTAGACGCATGGTGGAGGAGGGGGTGGGGTGGGTGGGTGGTGTTGGGAGGGTGGGAGGGGAGCGTCGGGAGGGACCACCTGGGTACAGGAATTACCATTAATTTTAGAACAATTAATCATAGCCAAAAACAAATGAAATAAGTTCTAGTAATTATGTAATAACAAATAAATAAGTTTCCTAAAAGTAATGTGCACAGGCTGAAGTTTCCTTCAAAAATATTGTGAGATTTTTTCCTCCTGGCGGCCTACGTAACGTGCTATAGCTGCCCCAAGTGGACGCGTCCAACACTGGTCAACCCATGTGCTCCCGTCCCTCATGTTATACCACAGTGCGCCATTAGTGAAATATTTTTTTAAATAACTTTTTTTATTTTCATAGTAACTTTAAACATTTTTGGCCAAGACTGTCTGGTAGGAGCATCAATAATTCTGGAGGTGTTAAGAGGAAGAAGGTTGTGCTAGCAATTAAAGACAAGTTACGTGTTGTTCAACCAGTGAGGCGCCACAGGCAGCCAAATGCCTTCAACAAGTGAGGCGCCACAGGCAAGCCAAGCGCCTTCAACAAGTGAGGCGCCACAGGCAAGCCAAGCGCCTTCAACAAGTGAGGCTTCACAGGCAAGCCAAGCGCCTTCAACAAGTGAGGCGCCACAGGCAGCCAAATGCATTCAACAAGTGAGGCGCCACAGGCAAGCCAAGCGCCTTCAACAAGTGAGGCGCCACAGGCAAGCCAAGCGCCTTCAACAAGTGAGGCTTCACAGGCAAGCCAAGCGCCTTCAACAAGTGAGGCGCCACAGGCAAGCCAAGCGCCTTCAACAAGTGAGGCGCCACAGGCAAGCCAAGCGCCTTCAACAAGTGAGGCGCCACAGGCAAGCCAAGCGCCTTCAACAAGTGAGGCGCCACAGGCAAGCCAAGCGCCTTCAACAAGTGAGGCGCCACAGGCAAGCCAAGCGCCTTCAACAAGTGAAGCCTCACAGGCAACCCAAATGCCTTCAACAAGTGAGGCGCAAGCAAGCGCCTTCAACAAGTGAGGCTTCACAGGCAACCCAAATGCCTTCAACCAGTGAGGCTTTAGCAGCTGGCAGTCAAAACTAACTTTGCTTAATGAACTGTACAGTAATTTTAAGTGTTAATTTTAGTGTTGTGTTAGTATAGGTTACGTAAATTGTTAAGAATTCTTAACTTGAAGATGTGTGGCATCAATCAAGAAGACGAACACCAACAAGGTAAGTTGAGGTTTCTAGTTGAATATTTAATAATTATATGTGGCAAGGCAATTCAAATTATGTTGTTTGTAGTATAAAAGTAGTTGGAAATTGTCACTTTTGGACTCGTAGGTGAAAAAGTACCATTATCCAAAAAATGTGATACAGTAATCCGGCTGGGGGTCCTTCCCATATAGTCCGGATGATCGAGTGGAGATAGTACTCCAAAGCATCATATGATGTGATGTGCAATTTACTGTAAGTCGGTCAGAGTGTAACACTGTAAAAGTGTTTGGTTTAGTTGTATTTAATACATACATGGAGTACATGAGTCACAGCCAGGGATTTGAGAAGGCGCCAAGTTGTCGGCCGGAGTTTCACACCTCTAAGAGTTAATGACCACCAAGTGACCCGAGGTCAGATCATGCGAATTTCACCTTACTTCTACTAATCTTATAATTGGAGCCTGGTAGCCTTCAAACATGCCGACGTTTAAGGAGTGGCTTGGTAGAGAGCCGGAGGCTATCTACTTGTGGGCGGAGTTAGCTACTAGGTTCCCCAATATATACTCGGAGAGCTATCGATTTGAGAGCATTAACGAGACAGAAGAACAGCAGCCAGCAGAGGAGAGAAGACGGCCTAGCAGGGAGGCTGTCGGCCGGCAGGGCGGGACAGTCTCTGTCAACTATAGACCCCATCCCTCTCTCTATCCAGCTATAGGCAGACACTTGGTGAGTTGAACATTAAGGTGACTTGGTCGTGTTTTACAAGTGTTGTGTGATGATCAGGGGCAGTCAGTTGTAGTGTTCTCAGATTCTTGGAGGATGACTCACTTTACATATATATATCTTGAACATTGCTTAAATTATGATACTTAGTATGTGAAATATAATTGAATTTATTATTTACATTGCCTTTAACTGTGTCCCCTAGAGTTGAGTTGAGGTGAGAAAGCCTCTGTGATTACTGGTTTCAGGATTTTACTGAGTACATGATAAAAATGGGACATACTAATAATGACCTTGATGACATCTATTGGGAATTTTGTGATACAGACAAGTTCCATTCCTTGTCTTGTATGTAATGATCATGAATGGATGGTGGCAGCATTTCGTCTTCTACTATCTACTCTTCTACTTCTACTATCTACTCTTCTACTTCTACCTATCTACACCTCTCCCTCCACCCCTCTCTAAACTCTCACTTTCAACTAATGACCCTCCTCGCTCCTCCCACCTCTCTACCTCTCACCCCAAACCCTCACTAATTACTTCACTATTCATTTCTTTCCTTTCGTTTTCTCTTATACGTTTGTGGCAGTGAAATGTATTCTAGAGTTCTCTCTAGAGTTTCGGGTAGCTGGTCAAGTTACGGCGCCTTGTAGTCTTAGCACCTAGGTAGTCAAATACCTAGGTTACAAGGTGTTGAACGAGAGAGGCTGCCTTAGGAACTCTGGGAGTGCTCTAGAATAGTTAGCTAACTGGGGACGGGATAACGGACTAGAGAGAGCTGTTTCCTCCGGCCTCGTTAGTTAACTGGGGGGTGGAATAATGGACAAGATAGAGCTATTTCCCCCTACCCCCCATTACAAGAGCATCATATGATGCAATGTGCAACTTAATGGTTAAACAATTCCAATGATCTGAAATGTGTTGAGAACTTTGAATGTTTTCCATAGAACAACTAAACCTCCAGGTTACTTGTCAGTGAATGATGTATATTTTCCTTTTGAATATCTTTCAGGAAGATCAAAAGTCGTTGGTCAACCAATTTTGACGACCTAGAGAAGTTCTGGATAAAGCTAAAGCTGCGTAACAATGCAACCGGCATGCACTCCATGAAATACGAACATTATCCGACTTTCTACAAGTAAGTTTTGTTTTTGTATTCTTGGATTTGAAAAGAATCTTCTCATATTTATCATCTGATTCTTTCTGTAGATAGTGCTGGAACATTTCTAAGCGAAAATGTCCTATTGACATTTGCTATGTTTTTTCTTGTAAATTTGATTAAATCTCTTGCACACAGATGTTAACAGACAAGCATACCAGTTGTTGATCAATGACAATTGTTTTCAGACAAAAATGGTAATTTAATGAGAAATAAAGCCTTCAATAACATTTTGTTGCAAGGGAAGGCTGGCCACAGACAGGCCAGGCTGAGGGAGTAGAACTTTTGAAGTTATTGACAGGTAATAATCAAATTCCAACTGCATGGGAGATTTTTTTCTTTGACTTTAACTTGATCAAAGGAATTTTTTCCTATTGATGTTACGTTAATGTAATTACCTCGCACGGGAGGCAGACCTCAAACAGAAAGAACTGCTTACATGCAGATATTTAACTTAAAGTATGAGACCATAGGAAAAAGCGGGAGCAAAGCGCCAAGCTTCCACCACACAGATAAAAGCCTGTCGACTTGGGTCGTTGGCTCCTTCTAGTGATAACTACTAATGAAGGGTAACCGACGGGGACTCGCTTCGAATTATTTTGAAGTGTGGTGCTATGAATCGGACCCGAGCTTTTAGGAACAGACAGAATTTACACATAAGCATGCAAGGCGTTGCAGAACATGAAAAGTAGGACAAGAATGTTGCGGGATTGGACTAAACGACCGTTTCTAGAACAATAACAATTTATTCAACGAAAATTTAGAACTACCACAACAATGAGTTTAAGTTACTTTAGTGTCTACCCCAGTGGACATTTAGCAACAGCTATTCAACAGCCTGGTGGACCCATGGAATCCTTTCCATCATTGCTGACTGAATAATAACGCTAACTGAACAGAGTGGTGCCCACTGGTGACACAAGCTTGCAATCAATATATGTCACGGCCCTCACAGTGAACAAATACTATAATCACAAAACTTGAATAGCTCTCCGCTCTTCCCAGCAAGGTACCAAGTAACTAGGCGGGTGATCTAACACTGATGATCCCCTATAAAAATCTTACGTTAGCACTTGTCTCTCTCAAGACACAAACAATAATAAAAGTTACACTAATTGAATTTAAAACAATTACACTGTACGTTTATCGACCGTCCACAGCGTTCAGCAACAATTCAATTTACGTTAACACAATTGTGTTTCAACGACACTCAACAATGCAACAATAACTCGAATGCCCTTTAATTACATCACACTTGAAACGTCAAGCATTCAGTAAGTAATTCCCAATTAATTACTGTCACACCGACAGCCTATTAATTCAGACGAGTATTGATAGACACTGCTGTCAGCCAACTGACAGGTGTCTTTCCGGTCTTACCACAAAATTACCTTAACGAGGGTTCTACTACTCTACTAAGTTCTACTCTACTCTGCTCACACTTAGCCTGCACCAGTGTAGCTCTGGCCTGCATCAATACACAATATCCCATAATATATACAAAATTTATAAGATAATTATTTGTGATAGCATATGGTTTCTTTCCTCAGGGCTGCTGAACTGCACCACGGACAGTGGAGTGTCCCTGAATTTGACTGTAATGGTTTTGTGAAGAAATGGGTTGTTCACTATGCAGCTCCGTTCTTTGGTTGGGATGCACTACGATCCAAGCTGGAGCTAAAGTAAGCCTCTTTCTGTATGATGATATCTTTTCTTAATTCTTCCATTAACCCTACCCATACAGGAAATTAACATGATGCCATTTCAATCCATCTTGGATCCTTATCAAATCACATGACAACTTTGGTAAGGGTCCAGGATGGACCAAAACATCACTTTCTGTTCATTTCATGTGTGTGGGTCAGGTTATTTGTTTTCAGCCATGTCATTGTGACTTCTTTATTTTCTGCATTCTATTTATTTCATATATCATATTATATATGATGTGGGCAGCTTAAATATGATTGTCAAGATAAATGTTGTACTGTTAAAGATTTTGTGACACGTATGCAGCTTTGCATTCATCGGTGGATGGGTCTTTGTATGGTTAGGGACTCGTGTTTCTTGCCCCATTTGTCCTGAGCATTCTCCTGCCATCCAATATTCGTTTTTTTTGTGTATTTTTTTACTAACAATATACCAACTCCTGTCACTTTCAGGGGTGCAGTTAGGGTGACGATGGACCTTATGAAGTTGGACATTGTTCAATGTCCAAATGAGTTCTACGTCCAGAATGCTTTTAAGGATAGTCATCGATGTGACAGGAAGTCATCTTATGTAAGTATGGAATATATTGGCTTGAATACGACAAATATTCAGCCATAATGAAGTTTACTGTAGGCTGTATGCCTACATAAGCCTTTATACCAGTACCATCTGAGCTAAGTATTTTGTAGAATCTTTATTTGAATAGTTTATACCATGACGTGTAGTCATCACTTTCACTGGCTCGGTAGGTGACCCGTCGCGCACCTCAAGGTGGGCTAAGTGGTGCCTCTGCCGGTGTAGTGATGGAGGCATTCGAGTCCGGTCTTCCTGCCGAAGCCTTTGGGTCTGACCAGTGTGCCCCCTTCTATCTGGCTTACTCGGTTGCGCCGGCCTTTTCTTTAGATTCCGGTGCTTTGGGAGATGACTCTGCCCCGGGTCCTGTGGAAGAGGATCCTGGGGTGGGGGAGGGGCTGACTTGGGGACCCCGCTGGACCCTGCCTAGGTTTTTCTGTCCTCTGAGCAGAAACAGGGAGTGGGGTTCTCCCTATTTTCACAGGAAGTGGGGTTATCTTTTTCCCCACTCTGCGTACGAGTTGGATTTGGTGTCTGCCCTTCCTTGGGTTCGGTTCCGTGTTTTCTTGGGTGCGTCGGTATCGTCTTTCCGGAGGGTTTCGGCTTCCCACTTCGAACCGTCTGCTTTGCGGGCGGCCCTTGCGGCTAACCTCCTGCGTGACCTGGATTATGCCTCGATGATGGATCCATCGTCTTTCAGGCTTGGGCCTTCGTTCCCTTTCTGGGTCCGTTACGAGGTTCCGGAGTCATCCTGGCTGGTGGACTGTCCTGTGTTTGCTTTGGAGGCTTGGCATTCCTTCTGTCGTTCCTGCACACTTGAGTGGCGTGAGGCGTCGACGGTAGTTCAGGTTTTCCTGGGGGGGCGACCTTGAGCACCTCAATGAGTGCTTGCTTGCCCCTGCCCTTCCCTGGGATGTTGGCGTCGTGCAGCTCCATGTGCAGGTTCCCTCCCTTTTGGCTACGCAGGTTGCTGAGGACTTACCCGCCCGGGGCCTCTTGGCTTCGGCCTTGCACTTCTTTTCCCTCCTGGAGCTGTCTTTGGACTGGCTCGAGGTGGATGTGGGGATGCTTTGGGCCATTCCTGGGTCCGGCACCTTGGGCTTAGCGGCTCGCTCATCGGCTGCCTTGTTGAAGCTGTGTGCACTGATCTTGCGGGATGCAGTTTCCCTGTTTTATGCTTCCCGGCTTGCTTGTCGACAGGCGGTGTTTGCCTCCACTCTGGAATCAGCCTGGGCCCTGGCTCTTAGTATGTCTTTGCCTTTTTGTCCGCTGCTTTTTGCATCTTCGGCTGTGGCGCAGTATATTCAGGCTGCTTCGGCCAGTTGCCGTCCTATGTCTGACTTGTTGGTTCTCCGGGGGTCCCTGGGAGTAGGGGTGCCTTCCCGGAGGGGTCGTGCCAGGGCTCGGGGTTCCTCTCATCGTGGTAGGCCGCAGGTGCCAGATTCAGGTTCGGCTCTGCCTTCAAACCCCGCCTTCGGACCCACCATGGTACCCGCCTTCCTCTGATCGGCGCAGTGTTCGCCCTGTGCATGGTTCTGGGTCTCGTAAGGGGCGCCGGCCCTTTCATGGTTCGCTCCATTGACAGGGTGATGGGGGGAGGCTTGTGCTGTTCGCTCACGCCTGGTCCCACGATTTATGGGCGTTTCTGGTCGTTTCCTTTGATCTGCAGTGGGGTTGGGTGGCCCTTTCCCCTTCGAGGGGTTCGGGGCTGGCGGGGCAGGGCTCTTCTCCTTTGCTCCGTTGAGTCGTCTTGGAGTGGGTTCGCTTGGGCGACGTCGAAACGATGTCGTCCATCAGGTGGGTTTCCCCGTCTGTTTCCAGTGCCGATACGGGACTGTGCAGACCTGTGGTTCATTCTGGACTTGTCCTGTCTGAACCCCAGGGTTTATTTCCCCTCCTTTCGTATGACTTACGCTGTCCCAGGTTCGGCTCCTGTTGGAGTCGGGTTCTTGGATGGTGTCCCTGGACCTCTGGGCCGCTTATTGGCACGTTCTGATTCATCCGGGGTTCAGGGACTGACTCAGTTTTGTGGTGGGGCGTTAAGGTTACTGTTTTCGTTGTCTCCCGTTCAGGTTGAATCTGGCACCTCACGTGTTCACACGCCTTACGCGGGTCGTCATGGCCCCGTCTACTTCTCTTAGGTGTTCAGGTGTTGGCCTACCTCGACGACTGGCTGGTTAGGGCTCCCAACCGGTCCTGTTGTCTGCTAGCCAGGGATTTGATTCTTTCCGAGCTTGCCGGGTTCGGGTTCTTAGTGAACTAGAGGAAGTCCCATCTGGTTCCCACCCAGGTTCGGGCGTGGCTGGGACTCTCAGACCATTTCCTTGTCTCTTCCTCTGGAGTATCTCCTCCGGCTGCGGTCCTGCTTGTGCCTGTTTCTGGGGGGCTCCCGGGTCACCGGGACCTAGTACAGTACAGTAGTTGGAAGCCATCTCGGCCAGATGGTATCAGGGAGCCACCGGAGCTTACCCAAAGGGAGGCGTTTCATAACATTCAATGCTGGGTTTTATACACTTCCCTCTTACACATTAGGTTTTGTGTGAATCATATTCGTGCATCAAGATCACCACCTTTCCTCTACTTTTGTATTCATTGAGTGTGCTAACCTAAACTCATATTCACTGGATGTATTACAGCACCTCATTGTAACCCTGTACTCATAACGTGACACTTCTTATCCTGAAATATATATACCTGTCCAGGGATTTCTTTCTTATCAGCTATGAGCAAAACATGTCTGATTATCAACCCATAAACGATGTCGTCCATTCACTAGCAGATTTTCAAGTTAAAATCCGTATAGGCGAGTTGTTGTTGTTGTTCAGATTAAGCTCAGATTGATGATACATAATAAGATATATAAAATATATTAACAGTTGTGATGTACAACACTTGGAAAAACATTGAAGCTTAAAGTGAGTTCATGAAACTTTAGAAAAGTGACAATTATATTCTGCATGTAAATGTGTTAGGCAACCATTCATCTCAATTGTTAATATAACTTTCTTGGGTTTGTACAGTGTGTGCCCATCCAAGGACGTGGCTTTGACACTGGCGGCTATAAATGTGAGTGTATCCAAGGTTACGAATATCCATTTGAAGACCCCATCACCTATTTTGACGGTCAGCTGGTTGAGGCCGAGTTCCTTAATATTATCCGTGACAAGAAAACCAGGTAAGGAAAGTGTTCAAATATTGGATAAGCATGTAAGTGACCAGTGGTTTGTAGGTCTCTCAAAGTTTCAACAGTATACAGTAATTTATAATAACAATCTGTGGTCAGTGCTGACAGTGGGCAGCCTTAAAAATGACAGTACAGTACTGTACAGTGACACCTCGGCTTACGAATGTCCCTCTTTACAAATTTTTTGGGTTACGAGCCCAATTTCATCATAAAATTTGAATCAAGTTACGAACTTTGCCTCTAGTTACATAGTTTGTTGATACAGTACTCGTATGGGCGACCGAACGCGTGATTGCTTGTGGCACAGTCACCCACGCTTCAGTTTGAAGCCAGACCACGAGGACCACGAGCCAGAACCTGGCCCCCTCAGAGAGGCATGAGGAGCAATGGCCTATGGAAATCCCCATGTGGTTGGGAACATTCTATGTCTGACATCCAGAAAGGTAGGCGTCCCAAAACAAACCCCTATTCTGGTGGAACTATTGCTACCGAAAGTCAAACAAGTGGACAGAACTCCCCAAACGAAAAATAGTAGACGAGCCTGACATCGTCATATTGCTGTGCCGCTGTCTACGCACCCCCCCCCCCTCCCTGGGAGGGGGAAGGAGGAGCCCCAAACCCTCATGCTGGCGACCCAACCTTCAGTTCTTGGCTGATGCGATTATCAAAAAGTCTTGTGCCTCTGGCTCCGAATATTTTGTCTCAATTCTGAGTCTTGTGACATGGACTGTCTCTCCAGGTGGTGTGTGAGCCAGGAGTAATAATCCACAGTACTCGAGCTGCATGTGCCTAGGGCTACCTTCCCTAGGTGCCCAGTAAGTACTACCCTTAGGGCTTGGGGCCACCTTCCACAAATCACCTTGCGATCTGCCTCCGCTGTGCCTTTTACTGCTCGGTACTTGGCCGCCCTAGGGGTCAGCTTGGGTTTTCTTGCCTTTGTTTGTCCTTGGGTTGGGGGTAATTTTCGTCACGGGTAGGGGCATGGGGTACTGCACAGCTAGTTTTCACTAATTATAGCAGCCGGCTCTGTTCCGCCTGGGTACGTTGTCCTCATGTGGGGGGTTTTCTTTTGTTTTTGTTTTCTGCCTGGTGGGGAAGGGGGGTCTGCCTTTGTGGTTCCTTCTGGGGGTTGTGGGGGCTATATATTCTCTGCTGTGCTTTTGGTGGTATCCCCCACTTGGCTCCTGTGGGTGGACACGTCCCGGGCGTTCAGCTCTTAGCAGTTTGTTTGGTAGACTTGGGAGCTGGTTTGCAGTACCTTGTCTGGGCTTCCCTTAGCGTGTTAAGAAGGCTAAGGGCCCTGGGAAACCCCGCGGGGACTCCATGGTCCGATGGATGTGACCCTTGAGTCCGCTCTCGCTTCGTGCGAGCTTGAAGGTTGCTCTCTCCCCTTGTCTCGGGATAACACTCACCGGTTGTGCCTCCGCCATGCTGCCTGACTAATTTTGGCTGGCTGGCTGGCTGGTTGAGACTGACTGACTGACTGAGACTGAAACAAAAAAAAAGCATAAAAACAGTGAAATTGTTCACAAGGAATTCAATCGCGGTTATCACTCGGCAGGAGACACTGGTAAACTGAAGCGTGTTACACCGGGCCGCGGGGACGATTAGCCCCAGAAGCACCTCAAGGTAACCTCAAGGTACACACTCGGTCAGTCTATACGTGTATCAACAAACTCCAGTAACGAGGCAAACCTCAAATACAGAGTCAAATGTTTTGAAGAAATTGAGCTTGAGAACCGAACAATTTGAAAACGGTAGCATTCGAAAACCGAGGTTCCACTGTATTTGAAACTTTGGTGTTCTTGCAGATGCCCAAAAATAGGAGGACAGTAACTTTTGAACTAAGTCTGATTGATCTGGAATTTGTATTTTTGTGTTTTTGAGTAAAAACAAAGATATAGACCAACTTTCAGGAAAATTGTAAGAGCACAACATGAACCGTCTTGGAATGAATGTTTTGTGAAGATTCCTTTATTGGTGTGTAATACTTTATTTAAAATTGTATGTGTATCATTGTGAAGGTACCTAAAGTGCCTCTTGTGTTCTTCAGGTATGATTTCCTCAAGTGTCGAGTAGCAGGAGCAGCAGGACTCCAGGGCAGCTTCCTTGTCATCCTGGCACTTGCCGTCTTCACCCTTGTATTCCGTCGCCATTAGTATATTATGGATGCTACTTCAGCGTTCGGCAGATAGCAAACAAAGTACTGTATTTCCATATCTGTGATAGCTTCGTTAAAGGTGTTATACTGGTATTTTGGTTTATATACACTGGTTATCACAATGAACTTTTTGTTCCTGAGGAATTTCATAGAATTTCAGCATTATCAGATGTTGATGAATATGTTGAAAATGTGAGGAGGTAAAACTTTTTTTAACTAGTTACCGTGTTTGTCGGCGTATAAGACGATTTTTTTTTATTTTGAAATGTATCTTAAAATTGGCATATTACGGATGGGAGAGGAAGCGCCGTTGGTTAGGGAGCTGGAGGACCATTGGCAAGTTTGCTACGCACAAAAATCTTTTCCAATAATAAAATATTGAAAACAAGCCAGATTATTACAGTAAATTGTATTACTAATAATAATACCTGTATATTGAAAACAAGCTGAGTTATCAGTCTGTTATCACAAACTTATGAGAAATTGCTTACAATACGTGAGCAGTTATGAGAAAGCTCACATATCATCTCGCCATCTTACCCAGCATACATAACCCACACCTGATGTGTCATACATTATTTAATGACTGTGTTATCTTTAAGAAACATATATTCATTATGTAAAGGAAAAATGCTCCTAGAAATTTGAAAGGAATGATAAACTTTCATCTGCCTGTCAGCCATTTGCAACGAGTGATTGACAACAAAACCAGAGCACTGTGATGGTGACCCACCAGGTGGTGGTGCACTTGGTGGTGCATCAGACCCTGGTGGTGCATCAGGCCCTGGTGGTGCATCAGGTCCTGGTGGTGCATCAGACCCTGGTGGTGCATCAGGTCCTGGTGGTGCATCAGGTCCTGGTGGTGCATCAGGCCCTGGTGGTGCATCAGGCCCTGGTGGTGCATCAGGCCCTGGTGGTGCATCAGGCCCTGGTGGTGCATCAGACCCTGGTGGTGCATCAGACCCTGGTGGTGCATCAGGCCCTGGTGGTGCATCAGGCCCTGGTGGTGCATCAGGTCCTGGTGGTGCATCAGGTCCTGGTGGTGCATCAGGCCCTGGTGGTGCATCAGGCCCTGGTGGTGCATCAGGCCCTGGTGGTGCATCAGGCCCTGGTGGTGCATCAGGTCCTGGTGGTGCATCAGGTCCTGGTGGTGCATCAGGTCCTGGTGGTGCATCAGGCCCTGGTGGTGCATCAGGCCCTGGTGGTGCATCAGGCCCTGGTGGTGCATCAGGCACTGGTGGTGCATCAGACCCTGGTGGTGCATCAGGTCCTGGTGGTGCATCAGGCCCTGGTGGTGCATCAGACCCTGGTGGTGCATCAGGCCCTGGTGGTGCATCAGGCCCTGGTGGTGCATCAGGCCCTGGTGGTGCATCAGGCCCTGGTGGTGCATCAGGCCCTGGTGGTGCATCAGGCCCTGGTGGTGCATCAGGCCCTGGTGGTGCATCAGACCCTGGTGGTGCATCAGACCCTGGTGGTGCATCAGGCCCTGGTGGTGCATCAGACCCTGGTGGTGCATCAGACCCTGGTGGTGCATCAGGCCCTGGTGGTGCATCAGACCCTGGTGGTGCATCAGGCCCTGGTGGTGCATCAGGCCCTGGTGGTGCATCAGGCCCTGGTGGTGCATCAGACCCTGGTGGTGCATCAGGCCCTGGTGGTGCATCAGGCCCTGGTGGTGCATCAGGCCCTGGTGGTGCATCAGACCCTGGTGGTGCATCAGGCCCTGGTGGTGCATCAGGCCCTGGTGGTGCATCAGGCCCTGGTGGTGCATCAGGCCCTGGTGGTGCATCATGCCCTGGTGGTGCATCAGGCCCTGGTGGTGCATCAGGCCCTGGTGGTGCATCAGGCCCTGGTGGTGCATCAGGTCCTGGTGGTGCATCAGGCCCTGGTGGTGCATCAGGCCCTGGTGGTGCATCAGATCCTGGTGGTGCATCAGGCCCTGGTGGTGCATCAGGCCCTGGTGGTGCATCAGGTCCTGGTGGTGCATCAGGCCCTGGTGGTGCATCAGGCCCTGGTGGTGCATCAGGCCCTGGTGGTGCATCAGGCCCTGGTGGTGCATCAGGCCCTGGTGGTGCATCAGGCCCTGGTGGTGCATCAGGCCCTGGTGGTGCATCAGACCCTGGTGGTGCATCAGGCCCTGGTGGTGCATCAGGCCCTGGTGGTGCATCAGACCCTGGTGGTGCATCAGGCCCTGGTGGTGCATCACCACCTGGTGGTGCATCACCACCTGGTGGTGCATCACCACCTGGTGGTGCATCACCACCTGGTGGTGCATCACCACCTGGTGGCCTGATGCAGCAACACAAAACATCACATTCAGAAATACAAGTTTCACATCCTGTTTAACAATTCTCTTGCTCAAAATATAAACAACTATACAGCTTATCTTAGAGGAGGTAAGAATTGGGGGGTACAAAATCCACTTGAAAATATCTTTCAATACATGTATGATGAAACAATCTAAAATATTTTTTCCATAAAAATATCCTTGTAAAATAGGGGTGCATCCTGTGCAAGGGTGCGTTATTTACACCGGCAAATACGGTAATGTGTGACTCAGACGACACATGAGTAAGTACTGATAATGTGAGATTGGATAATCAAGCTACATACATGTATTGACCAGGAAATAATCAACCCCACATGCATACAGTGAAAGTGATAATGTTTCAGTCTATCCTGTACCCTTATCAAGTCATCACATTTTTGTCATTTTGTGCTTGTGGGTTTAATAATGCACTATTTGTTTAAGCCACATTATTGTGACTTATTCGCGGCAATATCCATGAACTTCCATTTATTAAAAAGTAAGGAACGGGAGAGAGATCAAAATCGCTGTGCTAAATATGATGAATGTAATGTACAGTATTTATAAATGCTATGGAATGACACCACAGGACGCCACCACAAGGTATTTAAATTAAATACTGCTCAAATAGCATAAGTATTAGCAGTAGACATTTTTGCCACTGTTCCTTGAAGTCTCTTGTCCTTGCAGAAAAATGCAAAATGTTTGACACTGCTTGTCTTGTGTCCTTTTGTAATGTGTAATGTGATGGCAAATATTGGACGATCAAGTAGTAATGTGGTTTGATATGAAGTTTTATAGCCATCAAACTTGGGATAAGTTTGACTAGTAAAATGTATATTTTGAATTTCACTTCAGTATAATTGAATTTCAACCACATGAAAATGAATTGGCATGTTTGTAAATCTGAGATGCATATTCGTGTATGCAATTAGCTAGATACTGTGCTAGCATATTTTATGTGTAATATTTCATCTAAGGTCACATGTTTTATGAAAAACTGGATAAGGAAATGTGTTTATTATTAAACATGGCAAAAAAAAAAAGACGTTAAAACATGGCATAAAAAAAGGACGTTATTGTTTCCCACTTTTTTTGTTTAATGCTCTCCGTTTTAACACTGTTGATCACAGCATTAAAATTATGGTGCTTTAGTGAAAGTGAAAGAACTTTTGCCTAGGTGTAAATGTTTTGGGATAGGCAAAACCACTTTAAATTTGCCGGATATCAAAACATTGGACAGACTGGTCTTTAATGTCAGCTGTTACTTGGAAGATTTCATTATGGTGGTGTATTTAGTTGATGGAACCTTTGGTAACAGCATCAGGCACATTGACAATGGCTGGCAACATTGTCATGGACACATCCTCTTGTTTAGACAGTACCTATTGTGACAGTCGTCAACAGTCACGAATTCATACATACTTAGCTTTTAGATAGTAGTATACTGTACATACTGACTAATAAGGAATTCTTTTAAAATAAATGAAGCTAAAACACAAATGTTCCTAGGCCTAGTATAGCACACACATACTATATTAGGCCTCAGGTATTGTGTGCAAAAATATTGTGCAAAATTACTAGAAAATGAGTGTTCTGGTTTGTCCAAGTCAATAGTGCCCATTTCTACTTTCTAATTGCATTGTAGGTGGGTATATATACTATGGTGGTCATGGTTACTATAAGTACTATATATACTATGGTGGTCATGGTTACTATAAGTACTATATATACTATGGTGGTCATGGTTACTATAAGTACTATATATACTATGGTAGTCATGGTTACTATAAGTACTATATATACTATGGTGGTCATGGTTACTATAAGTACTATATATACTATGGTAGTCATGGTTACTATAAGTACTATATATACTATGGTGGTCATGGTTACTATAAGTACTATATATACTATGGTGGTCATGGTTACTATAAGTACTATATATACTATGGTGGTCATGGTTACTATAAGTACTATATATACTATGGTAGTCATGGTTACTATAAGTACTATATATACTATGGTAGTCATGGTTACTATAAGTACTATATATACTATGGTAGTCATGGTTACTATAAGTACTATATATACTATGGTAGTCATGGTTACTATAAGTACTATATATACTATGGTGGTCATGGTTACTATAAGTACTATATATACTATGGTGGTCATGGTTACTATAAGTACTATATATACTATGGTAGTCATGGTTACTATAAGTACTATATATACTATGGTGGTCATGGTTACTATAAGTACTACCACAATACTATGGTAGTCATGGTTACTATAAGTACTATATATACTATGGTAGTCATGGTTACTATAAGTACTACCACAATACTATGGTAGTCATGGTTACTATAAGTACTACCACAATACTATGGTGGTCATGGTTACTATAAGTACTACAGTACCACAATACTATGGTAGTCATGGTTACTATAAGTACTATATATACTATGGTAGTCATGGTTACTATAAGTACTACCACAATACTATGGTGGTCATGGTTACTATAAGTGCTACCACAATACTATGGTAGTCATGGTTACTATAAGTACTACCACAATACTATGGTAGTCATGGTTACTATAAGTACTACCACAATACTATGGTAGTCATGGTTACTATAAGTACTACCACAATACTATGGTGGTCATGGTTACTATAAGTACTACCACAATACTATGGTAGTCATGGTTACTATAAGTACTACCACAATACTAT
Organism: Procambarus clarkii; assembly: GCF_040958095.1. Lineage (NCBI taxonomy): Eukaryota > Metazoa > Arthropoda > Malacostraca > Decapoda > Cambaridae > Procambarus > Procambarus clarkii. Next base: position 38,804,673 of record NC_091163.1, read on the forward strand.
GGTAGTCATGGTTACTATAAGTACTACCACAATACTATGGTAGTCATGGTTACTATAAGTACTACCACAACACTATGGTGGTCATGGTTACTATAAGTACTACCACAATACTATGGTGGTCATGGTTACTATAAGTACTACCACAATAGGAGGATGGGCTGTCATGGTTACTATAAGTACTACCACAATACTATGGTGGTCATGGTTACTATAAGTACTACCACAATACTATGGTAGTCATGGTTACTATAAGTACTACCACAATACTATGGTAGTCATGGTTACTATAAGTACTACCACAACACTATGGTGGTCATGGTTAATATAAGTACTACCACAATAGGAGGATGGGCTGTGTCATGGACGCATCAAATAACATTATCAGTTTTTGTTTGTATAAAAGAATTATTAATTTGCATTTATGCAAATTACCAGGTGAAGAATTTAATTTTGAATTGTTATAAAAATCCTGCAAGCTGAATATGTTGTGATAGGTATAGGTATATTCACACACAGTTTTGATTACAAAAAATTGAAATATGGGCAACTATACAAGTTTAAAACACAGATAATTTTTCTCTATTTAGTATATGTATCATATTTTGAGATGTATATACTCTCAGGTGTTAGGTAGTCATGCTCCAGCAGCAGCTATATGTACTGTGAGGTGTTAGGTAGTCATGCTCCAGCAGCAGCAGCAGCAGCAGCAGCTATATATACTGTGAGGTGTTAGGTAGTCATGCTCCAGCAGCAGCAGCAGCAGCTATATATACTGTGAGGTGTTAGGTAGTCATGCTCCAGCAGCAGCTATATGTACTGTGAGGTGTTAGGTAGTCATGCTCCAGCAGCAGCAGCAGCAGCAGCAGCAGCTATATATACTGTGAGGTGTTAGGTAGTCATGCTCCAGCAGCAGCAGCAGCAGCAGCAGCTATATATACTGTGAGGTGTTAGGTAGTCATGCTCCAGCAGCAGCAGCAGCTATATATACTGTGAGGTGTTAGGTAGTCATGCTCCAGCAGCAGCAGCTATATGTACTGTGAGGTGTTAGGTAGTCATGCTCCAGCAGCAGCAGCTATATGTACTGTGAGGTGTTAGGTAGTCATGCTCCAGCAGCAGCAGCTATATATACTGTGAGGTGTTAGGTAGTCATGCTCCAGCAGCAGCAGCAGCTATATATACTGTGAGGTGTTAGGTAGTCATGCTCCAGCAGCAGCAGCAGCTATATATACTGTGAGGTGTTAGGTAGTCATGCTCCAGCAGCAGCAACAGCAGCTATATATACTGTGAGGTGTTAGGTAGTCATGCTCCAGCAGCAGCAGCAGCAGCTATATATACTGTGAGGTGTTAGTCATGCTCCAGCAGCAGCAACAGCAGTTGTATACACTGTGAGGTGTAAGGTAGTCATGCTCCAGCAGCAGCTGTTAAAGCTAAACAATAGATTATTCAGCAAGTGTGAAAAGTAAACAATGGACTAGCATGTGTTAGAAGGTAAACAAATACTTGATAGGTGTAAAAAAAAACATGGATTGGCAGGTGTAAAAGAGTAAACAATTGATTGATTTGAGTAAGAGAGTAAACAATTGAATGACAGGTATGAAAAAGTAAATAATGAATTGACATGTAAAAATGTAAACAATAGATTAACAAATGTAAACAAAAACAATAGAATAACAGTTGTAAAAAAGTATGCAATATATTTACAAACTAATGTACAGTACTGAGCTCTACTGATACTAAAGAGTGTAAATAGGTTGTGAATCACTTAACATTCAATGTGTGTGTCTCTGTAAAAACTTTTTTATCAGAAGGATAAAGGGGTTTTAGTTTTCTTATAATACGTATTGATGTGTGCCAAAACACACTATTGTGTATGATCATGGCACCTTAGAACTACAGGAGCTGTATTGTTGTAGTTTTCACTGTAGCTATAAAAATTTATTGGTTGATAATTATTTGTGATTTTATGTTTTTTATTTTAAATTGTATTGATATCAGTGAGGAAATAATTGGGCGATATAATGGGATTGAACACACTTCCCTGGACTCTCCAGTGACACACACCACTGAGTGGAGGAGTTCAGGGATGTGAATTCAATCCCATCTTACAGCCTTGACACTTTGCCTGGCCCGGAGCGCGACCCCTCCCAGCACACCCCAAGGTTGGCTGAGCGTTTCCCATGAGTGCACACCCGCACTAAAATGTTTATACTCATCAGTTTTCCGACCTCAATTTTCGTGCTACGTCGTTTATTTTGGTATCAAATTGTTTGCAAAAGAATTATCTAAAGGGATATATGCATATAAGGTCAAAAGGCCCGGCGTGCCACTCGCATCAAACCCGAAAATCGGCCGAGCGGTACTGGAGAGCCAGCACCCTTCTGCACACCCCCAACGCCCACACTCAAATATTTATACAGTACGCTTTTTCATTTTCTCACATAAATTTTTGTTACGTCGCTCATTTTGGTATCAATTTGTTGCAATAGAAAGCTCTAAAGGGATATATGCATATAAATGGGAGAACATTACCAATACCATAAGAATAAAGTACATTGTCATGTGAAAAAAACGGCTTTTTCATCAGTATTTATACTCATTATTAGTTCCCCCAGATTATTTGTTACACTATTTCATTCATTTGTTCTGCTTCCTTCACTTAAGTGTTTGTACCACAATATCATTCCTGAAGTTTCTCAACCCATGTTTTATAGATGGAGTGGATAGTGTGTAAGCATTACTGCTTATCCACCCAGTATGTCTTCTTGCAATGGTACAAGCCGGAGCATGGTGCAGCACACAGTGCCACACCACACGACTGGCACTTATACCTGCTGTTCTTCCTTTTACCAGACTTGTAGCAGACACCACACTTCAGAACTTTTTTGATGCGTACTAGGAAATGGTTTAAGTTTCTGTTCCGACGATCGGGTTTATCCACGATACGAGGTCTTCTAGCAGCATCACCACTATGAGTTGTCTGAACCTCGTCTTCTGAGTCAGATGATGAATCTTCATTTCAAGGTGAAGAAGGGAAGAGTGGCCGCCTCACACCTGATGGTCCGGGGGCTGCAACATTGTCACCAGTAGCTCTGCTCTCATTGTCATTTATATAACCGGCATGTATGATGATGTCATTTTGGAGAGGCCAATTCTTATACTCAAAGTTCAACAGTGACCAAATTATTTCTTTGTGAAACTGGAGCAATAAGTTTTCTTCAGACGTGTTTCTTTTCCTGCTTTCGTCATAGATTGACTCTGTTCTTGATCACTATCCATCTTGGAGTAAATGTAGTGTGTTTGTACTAACAAATATAGCTGAGGAAAAATAACCGGAATGGGCACACGTTTTTACACGAAGGGAGGCTGCATCGGTCACGAGTGTGAACACTAACAATGGGCCTACCGTGCGGGTGACGTGATGCTACATGGGGCATCACAGAAAATGGGAAGACGTTGGTGCACTTCTTAAAACAAGTCCCATAATGAATGGATTTTTAACAAATATTTTAATTTTGGACACAGCGTGCGTCCTCACATACACAGTATATTCATATACGGAAGCATTATGCATTATTGGTCAGGCAAAGTGTTAATATTCTCTTATAAATACATCATATTCTTGGGATGATGTGTTTTAACTACATCTTTATGGTATGTATAGTTATTCTAACATGTAGTTTAATTCATTGCTCTGCATACATATTCAGGTAGTGTTTGGGTGGTCATGTGGCCCTGTAGGCACAACAACACTGGTACAAGTGCACAACTTTACATTAATAATCCGTCCAAGTATACCCCTGTACAACTTATGGTAAATAGTCCGTCCAAGCCTACGAACGTTGGCTGCCTACTTATAACGTGTTCATTCTGGCTTAATTGAAACAAATTTACGTGCAATCTCCTAGATTAATTCAAAATTTAATCATATATATATATATATATATATATATATATATATATATATATATATATATATATATATATATATATATGTCGTACCTAATAGCCAGAACGCACTTCTATGCCTACTATTCAAGGCCCGATTTGCCTAATAAGCCAAGTTTTCATGAATTAATTGTTTTTCGACTACCTAACCTACCTAACCTAACCTAACCTAACGTTTTCGGCTACCTAACCTAACCTAACCGATAAAGATAGGTTAGGTTAGGTTAGGTAGGGTTGGTTAGGTTCGGTCATATATCTACATTAATTTTAACTCCAATAAAAAAAAATTGACGTCATACGTAATGAAATGGGTAGCTTTATTATTTCATAAGAAAAAAATTAGAGAAAATATACTAATTCATGAAAACTTGGCTTATTAGGCAAATCGGGCCTTGAATAGTAGGCATAGAAGTGCGTTCTGGCTATTAGGTACGACATATATATATATATATATATATATATATATATATATATATATATATATAAATCATATATACTGTACTCTATACACACACACATATTATATATATATATATATGTTGTACCTAGTAGCCAGAACGCACTTCTCAGCCTACTATGCAAGGCCCGATTTGCCTAATAAGCCAAGTTTTCCTGAATTAATATATTTTCTCTAATTTTTTTCTTATGAAATGATAAAGCTACCCATTTCATTATGTATGAGGTCAATTTTATTTTATTGGAATTAAAATTAATGTAGATATATGACCGAACCTAACCAACCCTACCTAACCTAACCTATCTTTATAGGTTAGGTTAGGTTAGGTAGCCGAAAATGTTAGGTTAGGTTAGGTAGGTTAGGTAGTCGAAAAACAATTAATTCATGAAAACTTGGCTTATTAGGCAAATCGGGCCTTGCATAGTAGGCTGAGAAGTGCGTTCTGGCTACTAGGTACGACATATATATATATATATAATATATATATAATATGTGTGTGTGTATAGAGTACAGTATATATGATTTAATATGTAATTTTGCATTGTAGTTGATTTGATATTAAAAGATTGTATGACCAGTCATAAACCATCTCAACTGGTGCCTTTGGTGCAGTTTTTAAGACAAGTTTTCAGGTTCTGAATACTTATTGAAGTAACTGGTTTAATATTTATTTTACTGGATAGTTAAAAAAACTTTATTGCACGTATTGTTTTCTAACAAAATGGTTACATGTATCTCGACATTACATCCAGATAACGACACATACATCTGTAAACCAGTTTCTACAGTTTATATATTTTTAAATAAACATTTGTATTTTAAGTATCATCCAAGTTTTGTACAATAAAATGTATGCTATTGGTAAGATTTTCTTTTGTAAAGCCTATAAATTGACATGTCTAATACATTATAACTATCATCACAGATAATTACAATATTTTCCAGAGGATAGAATATGTTATTATAACAAAGTTTAGACACATCTCAGGTGTTGCAAGAGCATAGTAATAGGGAAACTAAGCTTTAAAATAGGTGTATGGTGAAATGTAGTAATAATTTTTTGTGGGAGCCCTTTCGGTTTCCTGGAACTATCGAGCTAATGTGTGATATGTTAGACCGGGGCATTAGTCTAAGGAGTTCGACCTACGGGGAACCACGAGTCAGAATCTGGCCCCTTCAGAGAGGTTACAGGGAGCAATGGCCCTGGAAAACCCTCCTGTGGTTGGGGGTTTATTTTATCTGCCATCAACTAGAGTTAGGCACCCAGAAGGTAGACATAACAAAACAAACCCCACCTGGTAAGAAAATTTCAACTAAAAACGGAAAGGAGAGGTAGAACTCTCCCCAATCCCAACAAAACAAGCAAATATCACACTCCACTGCCGCGCCGCTCGTCTGCGTAGCCCTCCTCTCCCCGAGAGCAAGTAAGTAATTATCAAAATAAGGCACCAAACCGGGAAGGCTGTGTAGCACCATCAAATGTGCGGGATAATCAGAGGGCGCTAAATATCACCAAGGATGACAATACGAGAACAAACGCATAAGGCGAACGATATCAAAAGTATCCGAGTCACCAAGAATACTATCGAGGGACAAGCGACCGCGGGGAACGGTCAGAAAACAAGACAGGCTCGTCCCAGAAGTCAGGACATTCAACATGGATATGCACGACCGTAAGAGGGACAATGCAATTAGGACAATAAGGAGTAGGGCGGCGCTCCATCAAGTGACCATGAGTTAAGTGAGTATACCCAATACGCAACCTCGCCAGGGCCATTTCCCATCGCCGATTACAGTGGTAGGAGGACGGCCACGAGGACACACAACTTTTAAGAGAACGTAGTTTGTTACCAGTAACAGACTACCAACAAGCCTGCCAATGGGTAAGGACGGAGGAATGGATAACTGGGTAAAAGTCGGAATAAGGAATACCTTTATGAGAGATGGGACAAGAGCGGACAGCTTGCCTGGCGGCAGCATCCGCACGCTCATTTAAAGAGAGACCAATATGGCTGGGAACCCAACAAAACTCAACCGACTTACATTTACTGTGAACAAGAAACAGCCAATGCTGGATCTCGACAACCACTGGATGAACCGGATTAAAGGACCCGAGAGCCATGAGGGCACTACGAGAGTCAACAACAACTACAAAGGAAGATTGACAACGAGAGAGCAGGAGACGAAGAGCATAGAGAATAGCATAAAGCTCCGCTGTGAAGATGCTAGTTTCCGGAGGTAAGCGACACATATAAGTGCTGTCAGGAAAAACAAAGAGTAGCCAACACCGTCCGCAGACTTAGACCCATTGGTAAAGACGGAAACGGAGTGGGAGAGGAAAAGTGCTCGAGGAAAAAGCGTTTTAGAACCGTAGGAGGGGTAAAAGCTTTAGTGATGCAGGTCAAGGATGTACAAAACTGCGGAAGGGGGACCCTCCACGGGGGCAAAGAAGGAACAACACTAGAAATATTAGAAATACGAACGGAAAGGGAATCCTGTGAGATAACCGGACAGAAAGAGGGAGGTGGTGAAGAGGAACAGGAACCGCTGGAGGGGTAAAAGTTAAAACACGACAGAGGCGAGAGGAAGGATGTCGCAACGACCGCGCAAGATAGCGAAGACAGTAGCGATCACGGCGGTCTTGGAGAGACAGGAAGCCAGTGTTAACATACAAGCTGAGGACGGGAGTCGAACGAAAGGCACCAGAACTGAGGCGCAACCCAGTATGGTGCAAAGCATCAAGACGGCGAAGAGTAGAAGGAGAAGCAGACGAGTAAGCAGGGCAACCATAATCGAGCTTAGACAGGACGATAGAGGAATGTAAAGCAAGGAGAGTGCGCCTATCTGCCCCCCAAGAAGTATGGGACAATACCCGAAGGAGGGCAAGAGCCTTAGAGCACTCAACACGGAGGTAAGAGATATGGGAAGACCAAGACAAACGAGTATCAAAGAATAACCCCAAAAGCTTCACGAAATCTTTGTACTCAAGGGGATGACCATAAAGTGACAAAGAGGGACGCAGAACGACCTGTTTCCGAGTAAAAGTCATGGCACAAGTCTTAGTAGTAGAGAACTTGAAGCCATGATCGGTGGCCCAAGACGACACGGCATCAATCGCAAGTTGAAGCCGGCGCTGAAGGAGAGGCGAATCATCACCCTGACAGCAAAGGGTAAGATCATCGACATAGAGAGCGGAGAAGACACCAGATGAGAGGAAAGAAGACCATTGAGGGCAACCAGAAAAAGAGTAGTGCTCTGTTACGGACCCGAGCCCAGCGTCCGAGCACGGAGCAGTGACGACCGCGCCATCTGTGGGTCAGCTCCCGAAACCCCCTCCAAATGGACGACGCCACCTAGTGAGGACGAGATATATTGGCCACAAGGGCTAGTTTCCCGTCCTGATCAGCTCATAACACAGCCGCTGCTGACCTCTGGTGAGGTGACGCTTAGACAGCAACGCCATCTATGGAGTGGATGGGTGGGCGTTTGTGTCTAAGCCTGTAAGTGAGGTGCTCTAGAGTGTCCCTATTACTGATGACGTGTCTGATTACAGAGTCGACCTGGGACTGCTGTAATGGAAGTTGGATCAGTCTACCCAAGGCAGCCGTCTTGTCTCCAAGTATTTGCTGCAGCAGCTGTGAGTCACCCCCCGGATGAACACTGCGGTGTTAGCCTGCCTGTGACGTGGCAGCTGAGGGATTGTAGTACCCGGGACTAACTGGAGGAGATGCTTAACCACTGGGGTGTTGTGGTGAGGAGAGTGACCTGTGGGATCACACGAGGCTCCTGACTAGGGCTCGCTACCCTAGTATCGGTCGTGGAGTGGCCTAACCAGCGTTGCTGATTGGAACCTGCCAGCTACAGGCTGGATTTGTGGTTGAAGGCCTCCACGACAGTGCCCCCAGTGGAACTGTGATTTGGCTGGCCTGTGGCCAGGGTAGACTCAAGAGAATCGAAGGATTCGTCGTGAGGCCACAAGAGGACCAAGAGCTTAGCATCGTCAAGCACCGTGGAACACTCCGCGTCTTCAGAGGAAGACCACCTTGTATATAATAGTGTTAATACCTCCCCCGTGTGATAAGATATATATTATTTATGGTGATGGTGACAATTATATTATTAAGTTTTTGCCTTTGTCTCCCTTCCCCTTTAATTTACTTGCGTTACGGAGCCCACCCCTTGAAAGCCACTACTAGCTTGGGGCCGGATACCCAAACTCTACTTACATCAGTAAAAGAACCCGGTTGTGACCCGAGAGGGCCGTAACATAATTGGCATCCCCAGCGGGATCCGACCCCTTGTCAAGTATGTTTGACAGGGGTGGTGAAGTGGCACAATCCCTGTAAATAATTCCCCCTGTGTGTGACTATTAGGACGTTATACGTCCTGTGCGGTGCTCAGAGTGATTCCGTGCAATATTGTGTAGTGCGGTGCTCGCTGTGATTAAGTGCAATATTGTAGAGTGCGGTGCTCGCTGTGATTAAGTGCAATATTGTGTAGTGCGGTGCCCGGTGTAATTACGTGCAATATTGGCAAGTGCAGTGTTTGGTGCGATAAAGTGCAATATTGACGTAGAACAGTGCTCGGTGCGATAAAGTGCAATATTGACGTAGAACAGTGCTCGGTGCGTTAAGTGCTAACGTGAAAGCAGTGTGTTAAGTGCTAGTGTACCAAGTGACGATGGCGGAAAAAGCGACCATAGACGATCTGGACGATGTTCAGGCTTTTCTGAACAGGGAGGACTGTCTTGCCAGATTAAAATATCTGGGCAAACAGGAACTCGTACTGGTGAGTGCCTACCTGGAGATCAAGATCCGTGCCAGTGATTCCCGTGTGGAGATCTTGTCCAAGGTTCACCGGCATTTGAAGGCAGAGGAGAAACAGAAAGGCGAGGCACCTAGTATAAAGGAAGGTGAGGAAATAGCTTCCACTGAAAAGGAAGGTAAGGGCAGTGACATTGACAGTGATGCAGGTGAGCTAAATATAAGTTTCCTTACAGTCAAAATGCGTGCCTTAGAGATAAATCGCGAGATAGAATGGAAGAAGTTAGAATTAGAACGAGAATTAAAAGATAAAGAAATGGAGATGAAAAATAAAGAAATGGAGATGAAAGATAAAGAATTGGCGATGAGGCGTTTAGAACTAGAAAGAGAAGAAAGAAGAGAAAAGCGAGAGAGAGACAACATGAGCTAGAAGTATTGCGGTTAGGTGGTGGGAGGCAAAGAATTTAAACAAGTGGTTTCGATCCGGTAAGGAACATCAAAATGGTCCCGAAGTTCAACGAGAAGGAAGTTTCAAAGTTCTTCGCGGCCTTCGAGAAAGTCGCAGCCTCTTTGGAGTGGCCAAAGGAGAATTGGGCCATCATGATACAGTCCGTCTTGACTGGGAAGGCTCAAATCGCCTACTCCACGTTGTCCCTTGATGACTCTGGCGATTACGATAAGGTGAAGAAGGTCGTGCTCATGGCGTACCAATTGGTACCTGAGGCTTAAAGGCAAAAGTTCAGGAACCTGAAAAAGACCTCAGAGCACACTTTCACCGAATTCGCGACCATCAAGGAGCGGCTTTTCCAAGAATGGTGTACCTCTCGGAAGGTGGAGACCAAAGAAGACCTCGAGCAGCTCATACTGTTAGAGGACTTCAAAGACTGTCTGTCTGGAGATCTAAAGACGTACTTAGAGGAGCAGCAGGTGGAGACCTTGAGTGCAGCAGCCACCATGGCTGAGGAATACATCCTGACGCATAGGCCTTCTGCTAAGTACGTCCCGAGGAATTACCCACGCCGGTTTGACAAACCTCGTCAGGAAGAGGAGAGACCCGTCCCACAAAGCGCTAAGAAGACGCCCCCAAGTAGCCCTCGAAGGACCAGTCCTAACAGCCCAAAACACCGGAGTTCGAGGAGGAATATGGTGTGCTGGACTTGTGGGCAGAAAGGGCATGTAGCTGCTATGTGCCGAGGCAGAAGAGGTAGCGGCGCTCGTAGGGAGGTGATGTTGATGAGCTGTGTGACACTACCAGCAGGAAGCCAGTCTACGACTACGCAGGAAGGACCAAGTTTGTTTTCCCCTCACACGTCAGGCGGGTATGTATCGAGTGATCATACTGGTAGATCAGTTGTAGTGCTCCGAGATAGTGGAGCAGCCCAGTCCCTGATCGTGAGAAACTCGTTACCCGAGGGAGTGAGTGTGGACGGGAGACAAAAGGTTGTCCTGGTTGGGTTTCCTAGGACGCAGTATGTCGCCCCCTTAGTGCCGATACATCTCGACTCGCCTTACTTCAGCGGCACATGTGCATTGGCAGTAGTCGATACCCTCCCTATAGCTGGGATTGACTTAGTACTAGCCAACGACTTGGTGACAGGTTGGGACTGCAGACATCCCAAGATAGTGGACGAGCCAGCCGGAACAGCAAGGTCTGAGGTAATAGCAGGCAGTGGTAATGTCCAGGTACAGTCAGACCCGGAATCAGGTAATATGTTTAATTTGTCCTCTACCCGACAGATTGAGAACGTTCTAGCAGAGTCTCCTGAATCATTCCCCGACAAGAAGCATGAGGTTATGATGGCAGAAGCGACTGAGCGAGAAGAGAGGTCTCGTGTGCAAGTACCCACGGATACCAAAGAGTTTGGAGCGAAGGCGGATGTGTACTCACGGTATGGCAAGGTACAGCGTTCATTGAACCGGTCAGAGATTCCCCAGACGTCGGAGGTATGTGAGGTACGTGCGAAGGTTTTAGTGCCCTCTTTTGGTCCAAACCAGGCTATTGGATGTAGCCGGCTATGGACATTACAGGCTCAGGAAGCTTATCCCTCAGTTGGCCATATGTTTCTTAGCGGTATTTTGTTTTGTTCTCGTGGGTGTTCTCAGTAAGGACCGGTGGACGACCCGACAGATGATGGCTCCCATGAACATCGTGAAGAGATCCCAGGGATTGGAGATTTGCACTGCGAGTGATGCAGTCAAAGGAGGGACCTGGAAGGTGATGGTAGATACAGGAGGTACGAGATATGATATTATGAGTGACTGTTTTCGACAGGTTGACACCCCCCGTGTGATTGCTGAGCCTAGATGCAGCGTTATACGGAACGTTGGTCGACCTGACGGTGGCAGAGCGAATGCCATCCTCGATGTACGAGCAGCCCTATTGGGACTAGGTGTGGGCCTAGTAGAGGAGTATGCTGTGAGTACTGATTTAACCCTCGCTGTCACTCTAAATTATCAGACCCCTGTATTCCAGGTTCCCGTCTCCCTGAAGGACTACCAGAACGGTACTAGAAATGCCGTCTGTGACCAGCCATCATCGGTGCCACGACACAGGGAAGTGTCGATTCACCCCGGATCGCGTCAGTATCGATCCTTACTCGGGACACGTGGGATTAAGCCCCTGCTTGACATTGCAGTGGAAGTGTGGAAGATTACATCAGGCAGGTCATTGTCTTCCATCTTCAAGTTTCCTTTGTGCCAGGGTTTCTCCTTAGGACAGTTCTGTGGACAAGACAGCCTCATCACTCCAGTTTATAGTGTACGTGAGTCCGTGTGGAGTTGTATCCACATACTAATTTGGTTTGTGTTTTTCTTTATAGAACCCCAAACCAAATTCTTTTTGGTGGGGAGGTGTTACGGACCCGAGCCCAGCGTCCGAGCACGGAGCAGTGACGACCGCGCCATCTGTGGGTCAGCTCCCGAAATCCCCTCCAAATGGACGACGCCACCTAGTGAGGACGAGATATACTGGCCACAAGGGCTAGTTTCCCGTCCTGATCAGCTCATAACACAGCCGCTGCTGACTTCTGGTGAGGTGACGCTTAGACAGCAACACCATCTATGGAGTGGATGGGTGGGCGTTTGTGTCTAAGCCTGTAAGTGAGGTGCCCTAGAGTGTCCCTATTACTGATGACATGTCTGATTACAGAGTCGACCTGGGACTGCTGTAATGGAAGTTGGATCAGTCTACCCAAGGCAGCCGTCTTGTCTCCAAGTATTTGCTGCAGCAGCTGTGAGTCACCCCCCGGATGAACACTGAGGTGTTAGCCTGCCTGTGACGTGGCAGCTGAGGGATTGTAGTACCCGGGACTGACTGGAGGAGACGCTTAACCACTGGGGTGTTGTGGTGAGGAGAGTGACCTGTGGGATCACACGAGGCTCCTGACTAGGGCTCGCTACCCTAGTATCGGTCGTGGAGTGGCCTAACCAGCGTTGCTGATTGGAACCTGCTAGCTACAGGCTGGATTTGTGGTTGAAGGCCTCCACGACGGTGCCCCCAGTGGAACTGTGATTTGGCTGGCCTGTGGCCAGGGTAGACTCAAGAGAATCGAAGGATTCGTCGTGAGGCCACAAGAGGACCAAGAGCTTAGCATCGTCAAGCACCGTGGAACACTCCGCGTCTTCAGAGGAAGACCACCTTGAATATAATAGTGTTAATACCTCCCCCGTGTGATAAGATATATATTATTTATGGTGATAATGACAATTATATTATTAAGTTTTTGCCTTTGTCTCCCTTCCCCTTTAATTTACTTGCGTTACGGAGCCCACCCCTTGAAAGCCACTACTAGCTTGGGGCCGGATATCCAAACTCTACTTACATCAGTAAAAGAACCCGGTTGTGACCCGAGAGGGCCGTAACATGCTCAGAACCCTACCCTGGGGCACACCTTCGTATTGCTGAAAAGAGGCAGAGAGAGCGGTACCAAACCTCACCCGAAAGGAACGACGAGAGAGGAAGCTGCGGAGAAAGAGAGAGATGACCACGAAGGCCAAAAGAATGAAGCTGGGATAGAATATTATATCGCCAAGTGGTGTCGTAAGCCTTTTCCAGGTCAAAAAGGACGGCAACAACGGAGGTCTTCGCAGCAAAAGCAGTACGAATATAGACCTCCAAGTTCACCAGGACATCTGTTGTGCTGCGGCACTTGCGGAAACCAAATTGAGAAGGGGAGAGGAGGTGATGGTGTTCCAGGAACCACATCATACGAACGATAACCATACGTTCAAAGAGTTTGCAGGCACAACTTGTGAGGGCAATAGGGCGAAAGTCTTTAGGGGATGTTCCCAGAGACCACGGTTTGCGAACAGGGAGGACAACGGCATCGAGCCAGTCCTCAGGGACTGACGACGACTCCCAGATCCGATTATACAGACTCAGTAAATACTGAGACGTGCATGGAGGGAGATGGCGAAGCATCTCATAATGAATACCATCGGAGACAGCGGACAGCCCGAGCACAGTCTACATTCCACCAGGGAACGCACTTCCGTGGACCCCGAGAAGAAGAGCGAGGAATAGAGCGGAGGGCAGTTTCGAAGACAGTGTCATGAAAAAGGAGGAGAGAGCGAGGGAGAGGTCAGAGAGAGAGCATCACTGAGGGTAAATAGGTTCCAGTCCACTTTAGCAAACTGCCACCTAGGGAAGGAGAGGGGAGGGCGAAAAGAGAAAAAGGAAACAAGGATGGGGAAATGGTCACTGCCATGGAGGTCATCAAGAACCTGCCACGTGAAATCTAAGTAAAGAGAAGAAGAGCAGAGAGAAAGATCAAGACAGGAAAGGGTGTGAGTCCGAGAGTCCAAATGAGTGGGCTCACCAGAATTCAGAAGAAACAGAGAAGAAGAGAGTATAAACGGATCAAGAAGGCGACCTCGGGTTCGCGTCAGAACATCACCCCAAAGAGAATGACGACAATTGAAGTCAACCAGCAGGAGCACAGGCTCTGGCAAGGAGTCCAGGAGGTGTTTCAAATCAGGAAGAGAAAGCGGGACACTCGGGGGAAGATAAATGGAACAAACTGTGTACCATATCCCCACAAAGATACGAGCAGCAGAACAATGGAGAGGCGAAGGAAAAAGTAAGGGGACAAAAGGAACATCAGTGCGAATCAAGAGAGCAAAAGAATTAGGAGCCCCAGCAATGGCTGGGGGGGGGGGGGAGAGAGAAAGGAACAGCCACGAAAACGACTAGGACGAGCACCAAGCATCGGCTCCTGGAGACAGACACAAAGGGGCGAAAACCGCGAAATCAGAAGTTGGAGTTCTTGGAAATTGGCGTAATAACCCCGAACGTTCCATTGAAGAATAGACATCGACGAGAAGAGAGAGGACAACAACAGAGAACAAGGAAGAAACAAAGGCAAAAGAGCAACATAGCATGTTAAAGAAGATCAGGGTCAGCAAAGTTAGGGTTAGGGGGCATGGGTAAACTGAGCAAAGACGGAGGGAAGGAGGCGGGAGAACAGACCAGAGGTGGGCGGGCGGGGTCCGGAGGAGGAGGAAGAGGAGGAAACAACGGAGAGGAGCAGTCAAGACAGCAGCAGGAAGAGGGGCAGTAGAAAGAGGGGAGCGCACCTCAGAAAGAGCAGCAACCGAGAGGGAAGCGGGGGCCAAAGAAACCTCCATAGCAGGAACAGGGGGGCGCAACCACCGAAATGGGAGGGGAAGGAGCGATAGTCAGAAGTAGGGGCCGAGGAAGAGAGCGAAGCCTTCTTACCTGCTGGGGAGGAGGAAGGAGAAGAGCCAGGCTTACGCTTCTGACTTAAAGAGACCGGTGTCCCAGCAACTACGTACTGGACAATGGATTCCAGCGTCTCAACAGAAGCTAAACAAGAGCACACACGACGGTCGTTAGGAGAGCGATGGACATATCATCCCACACCGACAGGCGGCGGGGAGAGTCAATAGACGAAGGAGAAGGATGGGAAGGAGGATCGGAGGGAGACGAGGAAAAAGACACTGGAGACGTACATGACAGACCGTGTATAAAGAAGGGAAACCCCAGACAGGACCAGGAGGGGGACCCTTTGGGACAGGACTCAAAGGAACAGAGGAGGGGGCAGTGGGCGTATCAGGGTCCAAGGCCCGGAAATGGTTGTGAGTCTGAGGAAGGAGGGAAGGACGAGGAGAGGAAGAGCGCAACACACGAGCATAAGAGACGTTAGCATAAGGCGGGAGCCGGTGAACCTGGCGCCTCGCCTCAGGAAAAGATAAACGCTCCCGGTGCTTCAAGTTGAGGACGGCCGCCTCAAGCTTGTAATGGACACACACACGGGAGAAGGCAGGATGGGCCTCACCGCAGTTGAGGCAGCGAGTCTGGGGAGAAGTGCACTCCGACTTAGATTGACCTTCGCCCCCACACAAAGGACAGAGAGAGACAGTCACAGAGCAGCGGGGGGCACCATGCCCAAACCTCCAGCACTTGTTACACACCTGAGGAGAAGGAATGTACTCCTGGACAGAGCACCTGGTACCCTCAAGAATGACAGGATGGAAGGGTCCTACCATCAAAGGTAATCTTCACAACCCGAAGGGGTTGACGGCGACGACCACGAGGGGGACGAGTAAACGAGTCTACCTGGAGGACAGAATGGCCTTGGGCATCAAGGATATGCCGAATATCATCGTGGCAGTCCTGCAGACTCCGAACACCGGTCGCAACATGGGGCGGGAGGAGAATAGTGCCAACACTGGCATTCAACCGAGCGTTCTTTGAGACCCGAACAGGGATCTCCCCAAGGCAGGATAAGGCAGCCAAGCGGGAAGCTGCATCCTGAGAAGGAGCAGCAATGACACGTGTACCAAGACGAGTGGGGTTGAAGGTAATAGAGGCATCCACGGAATCAACAAGATGTCGATGGAGGGAGAAATCGTCAGGAGGCGCAGAATCAAGAGGGAGGAGATCAAAGTATTTGGCCCATGAAGCGGGACCAAACAAGGCCTGATACGCATCAGTACGGAGAGGAATCGAGCGAGTGCGGCTGTGGCGCGGACGGCATTGAGAACCCCCAGAGAGAGAGAGGGGTCAAAAGGTGCAGTAGTCACAACGAGAGACTTAGCCGCACCAGGGGACGAAGTGGTCACCACTGGGGGCTTGAGGCTCGACCCAACCACAGAGGAGGGAGGGGAGCCGAGGGAAGAAGTCAGGACGGTCAAAGGAGGAGCAAGGTCGGGGCCCAACGCAGCGGGGGCTACAGAGCCCGGTCTTCCAATGCAGTCCGACTCACGGGCTTGGTCGCCCACCCCACGAGCCTGAGAGGGTACATGAGAAACATTCAACGACATAAATACGAAGAGTGACAATTTCATCCACGAATGTGCCCCCATACCCACCATGGAGCCACAATTAGAGGCAGGACACCCAACAAGAAGCTATCGCCGATCATGCCGGGGCACCCTAAGGGTGCGTCGTGAGTATACGCCCCACAAACGCCACCTTAAGAACCGTCAGTTCGTCGAGATCGGGTTCAGTGACGAAAGGGGGATTGACAATAAAAGGTTCCCCTCGCTCGAGACGTTGGGTACTACAGTTCTACGGGTGCAAGAGTATGCTTCCTCAAGCACCCGTTAGTTCGAATATTCAAATTCAAATCAACATCAAAATTCAAATGTTTATTTAGGTAAAGTACATACATACAAGGGGTGATACAGATATTGATGAATTTATAGATAGAGCTAGTACATACAATGCCTAAAGCCACTATTACGCAAAGCGTTTCGGGCAGGAAAGTATCATATCAAAAGAGTATTTGTTTCTGGTGTGGTGCTCATGGGTTCTATTACAACCTTCAATGAAGCTTTTAAGGTCAGGATTGGCATTACAGTTCAGTGTTTTATATATGTATAATACACATGAGAGAATGTGCAGTGACTTAATATCTAACATATTCAGAGATTTGAGTAAGGGTACCGAGTGATGTCTGGGGTCAGAGTTGGATATTGTCCTAATAGCAGCTTTGTGTTGAGTAATTAGAGGACGTAAATGATTTTGGGTAGTAGAGCCCCAAGCACAAATACCATAGTTGAGATAAGGATAGATGAGAGAGTAATAGAGAGTCACCAGGGCAGGGCGAGGTACATAATATCTGATCTTAGAAAGAATGCCAACAGTTTTAGAAACTTTTTTTGTTATATTTAGAATGTGTCCCTGGAAATTCAGTTTGTTATCGATGAGGACACCAAGGAATTTACCATCAACTTTACTACTGATTTGTATATTGTTTATTCTTATATTAATTTCATTTGAGGATTTATTACCAAACAAAATATAGAAAGTTTTGTCAATGTTAAGGGTGAGTTTGTTGGCAGTTAGCCAAAGATGGACTTTATTTAGTTCAGTATTTACTGTGACATTTAGAGCAAGAGGGTCAGGACTGGAGAAAATGAAAGTTGTGTCATCAGCAAATAAGATTGGTTTGAGGTGTTGAGAGGCATTTGGAAGGTCATTAATGTAGATGAGAAAGAGGAGAGGGCCAAGTATGTTGCCCTGAGGAACACCAATGTTGATAGGTAGTGTAGAAGAAATTGAATTATTCACAGAAACATACTGGAGCCTGTCAGTAAGGTAGGATTTGAGGTATTGCAGGGAGTGTCCTCTGACTCCATAATGATGTAATTTAAGTAGAAGGTTTTGGGGGTTGACAGTGTCAAAAGCCTTACTACAAATAACTCATTTTTATCAAGAGCTGCATGTATCTCTTATGTAATTGTTCACATCACCAACACCTCTCGGTTTTCAACTATAAACTTTGTCCTTAAACACTCCTCTAAAGCCATCGGGGTCAGGTCCGGGGAAGATGGCGGCCAGTCAGCTGGACCTCTTCACACTCTCCACTTCTCAGGAAATACAATACAATACAATACAATTTTATTTAGGTAAGGTACATACATACAATAAATTTTTACAAGGATTGGTTGACTTATAGGTAGAGCTAGTACATACAATGCCTAAAGCCACTATTACGCAAAGCGTTTCGGGCATGATAAACTTAAATGACAAGCTTAATACTAATTGAGCATAATGAGTAGAATGAAAACAAGAAATGAAAACATAGATGAAAAAGTAGCACAAATACAATTATGTCGACAAACAGCGCTCTTTAAAGAAAAACAGACATTGGTTGACAATAGAAGGGTAAGGTAGGTTACAGGGAATTTATTAGGTATAGCTTCGCTTTTAACTTAAACTGGTTGAGAGAGGTACAGTCTTTAACATGGTTGGGAAGGTCATTCCACATTCTGGGCCCCTTGATTTGTAGAGCATTTCTAGTTTGATTAAGTCGTACTCTAGGAATATCAAAACTGTATTTATTTCTGGTGTGGTGCTCATGGGTTCTGTTACAACCTTCTATGAAGCTTTTGAGATCAGGATTGGCATTATAGTTTAGCGTTTTATATATGTATAATACACATGAGAGAAAGTGCAGTGACTTAATGTCTAACATATTCAGAGATTTGAGTAGGGGTACCGAGTGATGTCTGGGGCCAGAATTGGATATTGTCCTAATAGCAGCTTTGTGTTGAGTAATTAGAGGACGTAAGTGATTTTGGGTAGTAGAGCCCCAAGCACAAATACCATAGTTGAGATATGGATAGATAAGGGAGTAATAGAGAGTCACCAGGGCAGGGCGTGGTACATAATATCTGATCTTAGAAAGAATGCCCACAGTTTTTGAAACTTTTTTTGATATGTTTAGAATGTGTCCCTGGAAATTCAGCTTGTGGTCAATGAGAATGCCAAGGAATTTGCCATCTAATTTGTTACAAATTTGGGTATTGTTTATTTTGAGATTTATTTGATTAGAGGATTTATTGCCAAACAGAATATAGAAAGTTTTGTCAATGTTAAGGGTGAGTTTGTTGGCAGTTAGCCACAGATGGACTTTATTTAGCTCAGTATTTACTGTGGCATTTAGAGCAAGGGGATCAGGACTGGAGTAAATGAAGGTTGTGTCGTCAGCAAATAGAATTGGTTTGAGGTGTTGGGAGGCATTTGGAAGGTCATTAATGTAGATGAGAAAGAGGAGAGGGCCAAGTATGCTGCCCTGGGGAACACCAATGTTGATGGGTAGGGTGGGAGAAATTGTATTATTCACAGAAACATATTGGAGCCTGTCAGTAAGGTAGGATTTGAGGTATTGTAGGGAGTGTCCTCTGACTCCATAATGATGTAATTTAAGAAGAAGGTTTTGGTGGTTGACAGTATCAAAAGCTTTACGCAGGTCCACAAACAACCCAACAGGGAACTCATTTTTATCAAGAGCTGTATGAATCGAGTTAAGCATACTAATAAGTGCGTCGTTAGTGCTTTTTTTGGGTCTGAAGCCATATTGGCAAGGGCTAAGTATATTGAGTTTGGCTAGATATGAGTAAAGCTGCTTATAGATTAGTTTTTCAAAATTTTTTGACAAGTTTGGCAGGATAGATAATAGGTCTGTAGTTGTTAACATCTGTGAGATCACCACATTTGTGGACAGGCGTTACTCTCGCTTTTTTTAGAATATCTGGGAAGGTTTGGAGTTCAAGTGACTTGTTGAAGAGCAAAGCAATAGCAGGGGCTAAAGATCTGGAGGCTTTTTTGTGAATTAAAGTTGGTATCTCCTCAAGGGCACCAGACTTGGTTTTAAGGGAAAGGATTATCTCATTGACGTCAGTGGAATTAATAGGCTTTAGGTACAGAGACTGTGGATAGTTACCTGTAAGATAGTCCTTAATGTCAGTACTGGAAGATGGAATATCATTTGCAAGGGATGAACCAATGGAAGAGAAGAACCTATTGAACTCAATAGCAGAATCAGAGGCTGAAAGCTGACCATCGTTATTAGACAGGAGAGTCGGTTTGTTATTTAAAGACTTCTTTGATCCCAATATTTGTGAAATTGTTCTCCAAGTTTGTTTAATGTTGCTCTTTATTTGGGTAAATTTATCTTCGTAGTATTTAGTTTTGGCTCGTCTAATTATCTTAGACAGCAATAATGAGTAATTCTTTGAGAATTCTTTGGAGACAATTCCTAACCTATACTTCTTCTCAAGGTCATGGAAATGGAAATCTTCTCAAGGAAATGTTTCATCAAGAGCCTTAGGACTGCTCTTGAGTAATGTGGAAGGGCCCCATCTTGTTGAAAATAAAGGTCATGCGAATTAGGCTGTTGACCAGACCACACACTAGAAGTTGAAGTGACGATGACGTTTCGGTCCGTCCTGGACCATTCTCAAGTCGATTGTGTCATTCACAATCGACTTGAGAATGGTCCAGGACGGACCGAAACGTCGTCGTCCCTTCAACTTCTAGTGTGTGATCTGGTCAACATACTTCAGCCACGTTATTGTGACTCATCGCCTGCAATTAGGCTGTTGCTGTAACTGGGGAACAACTTGATTCAGTACAGTTTTGTTTACAGTACAAACTTTCGAAATTTCAAGATACTAGTAAATAATTATAGTTATAAAACTGTCAATAATATAGCACAAATAACATAGTTATAATGAAGATAATTGTAATAATATAACAGATACATAAACCCATTCCACATACCGTCCACCCGCTTGTGGATCAGCCCTGTACAAGAGTTGTTACATTCTTGTACAGCAGCCAGCAGCACGCGTACTGTTGCCTTAATCTCGTGTCCCTAGAACACGCCTCCGCCAAATGGTTTAACAACCAGGTACCCATTTTACTGTTGGGGAAACAGACGTTATAGTTAAGGATTGTCGCACAGTAAAATCCTTCCCTGCCAGGATACGAACCCAGGACAAAGTGCTCGCGAAACCCAGGCGAGTGTCTAACCAACTCCGCCAGGGAGACTGTATAATATAAATTGATGGGGATATTTACACTGGTGATGGTAGATGTCTTAATTACTAATATTAGGGAAGTGGGCAGTACAAGATACAGTGTGAGGGTGTAGCACAAGGTAGGGAACTATGAGCAGGAAATTAGGTACTTTTGATGTGACTTTTGAACAGGGAAAGAGTTGGACAATTTGTTAATTCATCAGTGAGTGAGTGCCCAAGAATGTTCCCTAGGGAATGAGTGCCCAAGAATGTTCCCTAGGGAGTGAGTGCCCAAGAATGTTCCCTAGGGAATGAGTGCCCAAGAATGTTCCCTAGGGAGTGAGTGCCCAAGAATGTTCTCTAGGGAGTGAGTGCCCAAGAATGTTCCCTAGGGAGTGAGTGCCCAAGAATGTTCTCTAGGGAGTGAGTGCCCAAGAATGTTCCCTAGGGAGTGAGTTACCAAGAATGTTCCCTCGGGAGTGAGTTACCAAGAATGTTCCCTAGGGAGTGAGTGCCCAAGAATGTTCCCTAGGGAGTGAGTGCCCAAGAATGTTCCCTAGGGAGTGAGTTACCAAGAATGTTCCCTAGGGAGTGAGTTACCAAGAATGTTCCCTAGGGAGTGAGTTACCAAGAATGTTCCCTAGGGAGTGAGTGCCCAAGAATGTTCCCTAGGGAGTGAGTTACCAAGAATGTTCCCTAGGGAGTGAGTGCCCAAGGTCCTATTACACCCTGCAAGTACTTGTATTAGCCTGGAGTGTTTACGCACACTTGGTGTGACTCTGGGGATATCAAAGATATATTTATCTCTGGTGAGGTGCTCATGGGTTCTATTACACCTGTTAAGGCAAAGTTTCAGATCACACCAGAAATAAAAATATGTTTGATATATTTATTTATCAAACATATAGATATATATCTATATTATATATATATATATATATATATATATATATATATATATATATATATATATATATATATATATATATATATATATATATATATATATATATGTATATATATATATATTATATATAGATAGATATATAATATATAGATTATATATAGATATATATAATATATAGATTATATATATAGATGTGTGTATATCACGAAAGTAAACACGTGATTAAGAATGTGACAATGTCAGACCACGGAGGAAAATGAAACAGGAAATTTCCTTAAGTACTTTCGTATATTAAATACATCTTCAGAAGGAATTCATTCCTTCTGAAGATGTATTTAATATTCGAAAGTACTTAAGGAAATTTCCTGTTTCATTTTCCTCCGTGGTCTGACATTGTCATATATATAGATATATATATATATATATAATATATCTTATATCCTCATACTTGTGATGGAAGGTGATGTTGAAGGCAGTGATGTGGTGGAGGCTGACTCCATACACAGTTTATAATGTAGATATGATAGAGTCCAGTAGGCTCAGGAACCTGTACACCAGTTGATTGACAGTTGAGAGGCGGGACCAAAGAGCCAGAGCTCAACCCCCGCAAACACAACTAGGTGAGTACTCTCCTATACCTTGTACTACAACCTCACACTGTATCTTGTACTGCCCACTTCCCCAATATTAGTAATTAAGACATAACCTTACCAGGGTAATCACCTCTGTTATGTTGTAGTTATTTGTTGATATAAAACCTTGCTACAATGTACCTTTTATCTTCCCTATTATTATTATTATTATTATTATTATTATTATTATTATTATTATTATTATTAATAATATTATTATTATTATAGCTGTTCAAAATCCGGTTGGAAAAATCAACAGGAAAAAATGGGGGGACCTTTGACAAGCCGTCGGCTTCCTGTTCCTGTGTAGGCCACTAGATGGATGGTGGACCACTATTTTTTGTTATTAACTAGCTTAGGCATACACAGCCATGTGCTGCTGCCCTATTCTATATGAAAGATTATACAGTGTAGATCAAAAACTAGCTAGAAGTTCTTCTAATATTCCCTTCTCACAGGATGGTTAGTCATACATGGAATCAGGGGGAGAAAATACCTGAGAGAAAGATTACACAGAGTAGATCAAAAACAAGCATATGTATATGTACACAGGCTTCCTGTCTCCGGCCACGGAGAATGAAAATTCTATTAATATATTATTTTGATAGGAGCTCCGGTTATAACCGGATTTCCTCGAAAACTTAATGTGTAAGATATATACCATTATACATAGTAAGTTTAAAGTGTCCTTGTAGGTTCAAAGTGTCTTTATGTATTATTATTCATGATATATGTCATCATTAATTATTTTAATGATATGTTTTAATCATGTCGAGACTACGTCAGCGCGGCCACATCCGGGGCTCACCTTAACAGTACCAACCTAACCTTAATATGCTAAATTACTCCTCTCTTCCTTTGATATGGTAATAAATATATCGATATATATATATTTATATATACTACTTTATAAAATCTTAGAGAATGTTTGTTATTTGCCCTTTAATTCATGCAATATCCTGAGAGGGTGATGTCAGATAACAGCTGAGTGATTTCCCATAATATAGGTTCTATAGCAGTTTAGTTTATATCGCAAACACTATGGTAACCGAAATCAAATGTAGACACCGCTTCATTCAAAAATCAAGTTCCGTAGCTTGAAAACGACCTTGACTTTCTTTAAGAGCGAGATATATGTTATTTGGCGGGTCGTGGGAGCGAGGTAAGGTTGGCAGGCGTGGCGGGTCTTGTCAGCTGTGTTTGTAAATAGAGAGGCGGAGGAGCCCTGGCGACCACCTCCCAATATTGTCACTCTCTTCTCTCTCATCTGTGGCCTCTACCTCTCATACCTCACCTCAAACGTAAGTGTACGCTAAACCTCACGTGGCTTTATTGACATTTTAGGGTTATAAGGAGATTGGAACGGAAAAAGATTGAGTTTTGTGGTGGTTGTATGGAAGGGGAAATTCCCTGACCACTGACCGTGAAGAACAGGTGAACATTTTTTTTTTTGTTCTCCAGGTTGTGTAATTCACGCCAACATGTTCACTTGTGCTTTCTATGTCACCCTGATTATACCAGTGTTATTCGATAACAGCGCTGAACAAGAAGAACGGGCGAATAAATTCCGTATGTAATAATAACAATTCCTTGTCAAGGGACAGGAAGCCAGCGTGTATTCACATATCTTACATATCGACCCTGGGGGGTGGGCGGTATCTTATATCGATGTAACCCCCCCCCCTTCGGGTGGATTTACTGACCCCGCCCAGGATGTAACCCCACAACAATACTCCAGGGTACCTATTCTCTGCTAGGTGAACAGATGCATTAGGTAGGAAATGTGCCAAACCATTTTTGTCCTGCTTGGGATTCGAACCTGGAATTTTTTATTGTGTCGAGAACGAACCCAACTTTTGTTCTTGGTGTTTGTGCAACTTTCCGTGATTGGTGAATTCTGACTCCAAGGTTCTTTTATTTATCAATCTGGTGCAAGGTGATGCTGGTTTGGTAGTTATGATGATCATTGTTATGTCCCACATGGAAAATCTTGCATTTTTTATATTAAAAGCCGTTGTCAGTCTTTCAACCATTTGTGGACCATCTATCGACCATTTCTGGAGTTTTTGGACCATCTTTCGACTATTTCTGGACTGTCATTACTGTATATCTAAGAATAAATGTTGACAAATTGGAAGGTGTTCTACATCAAGCAACAAACAAGATACAAAGACTGAAGTAAATAAATGAATGAAAAATGATTTAATAAATTTTGTTCATTTAAACAGGATTTAAGAACTTGTTTAACATGAGTACTTAAAATTGTCAACTGAAACCAAATTTCTTGACTTTCAAATAATGTTGAAAAATACTTGGAGTTTTGAGAAATCGTACGTATATTTAACTATCATTAAAAATGAAGACCAAATGAAATAAGTAAATGCACATATGAATAGAAAGGAAAGTGAGGACATCTTGGCTCATCTTGGACTACACAGGAGGGGCCAAAAGTCATTTTCGATCCTTTTTATGTATGTGGATTGGGAAATATATTTCCAGCCAAGTCACTGTAACTTTTCACCTGCAAAGCAAAATACCTTTTCTTTATTAGTGTTAAGTGTATGGGTCAGCTTGACACAGAGTAGGTGCACACAAACATTATCATTTTCCAGTTTTCCACTATTACAGAGCAGGGAGGACGAGCCCAGATGAAATACATATAAGAGAGTACTGTTATATACGTAGCAAAAGAAAACGTTACAATTCTCTCTCTTGTTATGTCGTAGAAATGGCCTAAGCTTCTCTATCCTTTTGAGATTTATTGTATTGTCTCAATAAACATTCTTGAGCTTGAAATTGAGTACAATATATTACATAATTGTATACACACACACTAATGCACTCCAGTTGTCATCGACAGCGGTCCCCAACTACTCTACAAGACCAAGTGTAAAGGGCTCCCCCATAAGTTTCATATTTATTATATATGACAGTTCACACTCCCAGCATCTTTGCACACTCAAAATAAAAATAAGGATAAAGGAAATTGCAAGAAGACTATTGCCCCATGTCAGGTAGCTTATATTAACTCCCCCCCCCCCTCCCGTTCACCGTGTCCACCCACGTTCTTCTATCCTCAAATTCTCTTGAATTCTCTTCAGTTCACTATCGTGTTCATATACTATTTTTGGCATTGGATTTGGTTCCCATTGGTGAGGATAACAAGCTTGTTTGACTAATCAAGGTCCTCCTAGGCCAACTGCTGACCTTCCCAAGGCTGCGCCCCACAGTTGTTGCTTGGGGACCTTGTTCACCTAGCAGGAAGTGAGGCAGGAAGTGAAAGTTATATTTGCCCAAACTTTTGCCTCGCTGTAGGAATCAAACTCTGGACTTTTCGATTGTAACCTGAAGGTGCTGAGCACTGCATTACAGGGCTTACTCTCAAGAGTGTGTACTGAGCAAACTAGGTTTCATTTAGAATGTCACGCATACAGTGAATCCTTACACCGCACATGTTTACAGTTGTGAAGTTTTTGCAGTCAAAATTTAAACTGAACATGTACTGTATGCAAATGAGGCTTCTCCAAAGGTTTCTACACTGTTATATTCTGCAGTTCTAGCTAAAAATCAATGTAATTACAGTATAATAATGTTGAAATGTCCTTCACCATTACAGCTCTCTCGGTAGACTGAATAAGAGTCGATCCGAAATATGGTGCTGAAAAACTTTACGATTCACTAAAATAAACACAAGAATCCACATTGGAAATGAAAGTGACAACGTTTTAGTCCATCTTGGATCCTTCCCAGTGGGCAAAACATGGTAGCTTATTATTTAATAAACTATTTCAACATTTACTCAGTTTCTTATCATTTGCCAATATTTGTTGGGTAGTGGAGGAGGTTATACAGTAAAGTCACAATGGTTGTCAAGTCGGCAATAAAATATTTAAATACCTGTACTTACAGTACAGTACTATTACCAGTACTTTTGAAATAGTGGCTTCGAAATCAATGTCCACAAAGGTGTTCTATCATTTTAACAATATTTTTAGGAAAAAAGAGCATAGTAACAAAGTATTGAAATTATTGCTGATCTTTTATAATTAATTTTGTTGGGGACAGGCAGCTTGTGTTTGTATATACTGTATATGTTCGGATTACATCGATGTCTTCCCAAGGTCAAATTACTGACCCTTCCCAGGATGCAACCCCACAACAAGCTGACTCCTGGGTACCTATTTACTGCTAGGTGAACAGGAACATTAGGTGATAGGAAAATTGCCCAATCATCTTTCTCCCTCCAGGGATTCGAGTCCAGGAGTCCCAATTGCGAGTCTAGAACGAGGTCAACTGTACTACTGAGACCCTTTGACTACAACTAGTGTAGTGTGCACTGATTTGTTTATGCAGAGGTGCGCTGTATTTAATAATAATGTTCAGGTAGATGTTCCACTGAAGAAGGCAGGCAAAATGTTTTGCACTTTTGAAGGTTGAGACATGATCTGCTTTTCTTAAGTTTGCTGTGTGCATGTTTTTTTGGTAACATCTTTCTTGCACTGAGGAGAGCCAGCTATTTTTCTGTGCCTTTAATTTTAGAATACAGTACAGTACAGTACAGTGGTACTTCAGCTTACGAATTTAATCCCTTTCCAGAGACGGTTCGTAAGCCAAAAATTCGCAACCCGAAACGAATTTTCCCGTAGGAAATAATGCAAATTGAATTAATCCGTTCCACATTCCCAAAAATATTAACTTCAAAATAAATTTCATACCTAATTCACCCAAATATTTAGTACTATAGTATGTACAAGTTATTGCTCACCTTATTACACACAGAAATCACAATAACGTGATGCATCAAATGAACAAATCTACAAGAGCCGTGACGAGGATTCGAACCTGCGTCAAAGAGCATCCCAGACGCTGCCTTAATCGACTGAGCTACGACATGGTAAAGAGTTGAAACCGAAGTTCTACTGAACTTACTGGATCCTGCAGTCTCTCCGAGACACAAACCAGGGTTTTACACAACTCCCCCATGCACTCGAGCTATTTGTTCATTTGATGCGTCACGTTTTGGGGATTTCTGTGTGTAATGAAGTAAGGGCGAAGCGGGAGAACGGCCTATTGACATAGCTCGGGTGCATGGGGGAGTTGTGTAAAACCCTGGTTTGTGTCTCGGAGAGACTGCAGGATCCAGTAAGTTCAGTAGAACTTCGGTTTCAACTCTTTTTACCATGTCATAGCTCAGTCGATTAAGGCAGCGTCTGGGATGCTCTTTGACGCAGGTTCGAATCCTCGTCACAGCTTTTGTAGATTTGTTTATTGCTCACCTTTATTGGTGACTCTTGTTGGCGTATGGAAGACAGGGAGGAGGGGAGAGGTTATGGAAGGGGACTTCAAACACTTACACCATCAGGTAGTGATGACTTCTCTGGGGTACTCTCTCTGGCATGTTTTGCCGGCATACCACTAAGACATGCTTGTGACTCGTTGCTTGTTGTGACTCGTTGCTTGTTTTTCTCACTAAAATCTTTCCATATACTTTTTTTTTCTTTTTCTTTTTTTCATTACATTGTAACACTTGTCTGCAGTGTCACTTGTAACACAGTGCCATTAAAAAGGTTAAGGCAACGGCCTACTACAGCTTGCTCTGGGTGAGTCATTTCGATAAAAGTTTGCATTTCTTCCCACAGTCTACACCACTTATTAATTGTTGAGGAAGGGTCATTCTGTACTGCCTCCTCCTCCCCTGAAGAAATTTCCTCGGCTGCCTCTTGTTGCTGCTCCTTGTGAAGGGCTCGGAGTTCTTTGGTGGTCAGTTCTTGGCTGTGTTCCTCCACCAACTCGCAACACTCGCAACTCTCACAACACTGTGAAGGTCACTTCTTTTTCTAAATTTCTCAAACCATTCCTTGCTCGCCTTAAACTTTTTCATATCTGCATCACTTGTTCCAGAGGTTTTCATTAAAGGTCTTCATGCAATAGCCTTGCTTTTTCACATGTGATGGCCTCTGAAACAGTCACCTGCTAACTCCTTGTTGTTTATCTAAATTACTAACAACTTTTTAACATCAAGTGTTTATGTTCTTTGTTTCGTGATTGTTGATACACCTTTCGCCACTTTAGCACTCGCAATGTCCTTTTTCTTGGCAATTACAGTGCATATTGTCGACATAAATTTGTTGTACTGCCTAGCTAGTTCAACAACCTGTGTACTATTTTCATGTTTACAAATAATCTCTTGTTTTTGCTCCATGATCATCCTCTCATGTGTTTTCTTAGGTTGAACCTTCCCACTAACTTTCTTGGGACTCATAGTGTGATATTGTATAAAATAATTACTTTTATGTTCAGAACCCAAAAAAGCCAAAAAACAACTAAATTCTTTACAAAGAATTCATGCGTGATCGTCACTAAGCGGGAAGCACTAGCAACTGTGCCACCAGGAACCACACGCTAGGTCGCCCATACTCATATCAACAAACTACGTTACCCGAGGCTAAGTTCATAAGCCGATTCACATTTTATGAAGAAATTGGGCTTGTAGCCCAAAAAGTTCATAAATAGGGGCATTCGTAAGCCGAGGTGTCACTGTACTGCATCATAAATTTACAATGTTGTACATTCCTCTAATTATGATGAATACATTATGATAAATAATTATGCCATAATTTCTTCTTTTGGAAACCTTAATCATGTCTTTTGCTTATTGTTGTACATATATTATGATTAATACTATGTACTCAACTTCTCAAGTTCTTGATGTTTGAACTACTACGGCTTCTTCGCAGGTCGTCACGATGGCCGATGAAGGATTTGACCCTTGCGAGTGCATCTGGAGCCACGAGATGGCCATGAGGCGGCTCTTGTCCCTTGTAAGTTTCCAATTGTTTTATTGAGTTGCATCAACTTGATAAATTACACTTGTTAAAGGTATGTATAACGAGGTATCATAGGTATCGGCCTATCTTTGCAATATTGTACTAGTACAGATGTTAAAATTGCTTCCAAAACATCTGGACTTTTCTTTCAAACAGATAAATTTTGTTTAAGTATCTGACAAAGAAATATTTATTACAGGTAAGTCTTTTTGCTAGTATCAGTGAAAATTTTGGTATCGGTAGACCTCTAGTATGAGGGTTCCCCATCTGTCCATCCATTTATTTATCCAACTATATTTATTCATCTATCCATTCATATATTAATTAACTTGGCGGGGAGGGGGGGGGGGGGGACCATACATCATCATGGGTATGGGACTCGATATCTGAAAATTTAAAAAAAAAATTAGAATTGACTGTCTCACCATTATGAATCCTTATGATTTTCTTTCAGCTGTTGTTGTTGGTAACTATTCCTATTTAAAGTAAAACCAAACACTTGATATCTTTTGAAGTTCTACTGGTTGGTAAGTGGAGTAGTGATAATGATTGTGATAATATTGAGAGTGTGGTGAAGGGGGCATGGAGACGCACAGTTCCAGACCCCAGTGGATTATGTAGCACAAGGTTAAGGACCCCGGCTCTAGTGCTTGCAGGGTATACAAAGCATTCCTTGCCATAATGACATGTATACTGTGTTTGATGTATACTTGTGTGTCTTCATTTGTAATATATTGTTCTGCCACGGAAGTGTGTGCCCCTCTCCTCCCCCGGGTTCTGCCCCTCCCCCAAGTATGCACCCCCCCCTCTAGGACCCATCACTATCTTATAATTGGGTGCACCCCCCCCTCTAGGACCCATCACTATCTTATAATTGGGTGCACCCCCCCCCCTCTAGGACCCATCACTATCTTATAATTGGGTGCACCCCCCCCCTTCTAGGACCCATCACTATCTTATAATTGGGTGCACCCCCCCCCCCCTCTAGGACCCATCACTATCTTATAATTGGGTGCACCCCCCCCCCCTTCTAGGACCCATCACTATCTTATAATTGGGTGCAACCCCCCCCCTCTAGGACCCATCACTATCTTATAATTGGGTGCACCCCCCCCCCCTTCTAGGACCCATCACTATCTTATAATTAGGTGCACCCCCCCCCCTCTAGGACCCATCACTATCTTATAATTGGGTGCAACCCCCCCTTCTAGGACCCATCACTATCTTATAATTAGGTGCACCCCCCCCCCTCTAGGACCCATCACTATCTTATAATTGGGTGCAACCCCCCCTTCTAGGACCCATCACTATCTTATAATTAGGTGCACCCCCCCCCCTCTAGGACCCATCACTATCTTATAATTGGGTGCAACCCCTCCTTCTAGGACCCATCACTATCTTATAATTAGGTGCACCCCCCTCCCTGGGGTCCTGCCACCACAGTGCACGCCTCCCCCCTCCCACCGTCAGTCCTGCTTCCTCGAGTGCACTCTGCCCTTGGTCCTGCCACCCTTCAGTACTTGAGTACCTTCACCACCCCCTTCAGTCTTGCCACCCCTGAGTGTGCAATCTTCCCCCCCCCCTCCCCTGTCGGGTCCTGCTGTCCCAAAAGTGCGCACTTCCCCCCCCCCCCCCCCTGGGACCTGCTTCCCCCAAATACACCCTCCCCGAAGGTGTACTTGTTCTGCAACCCTTGAGTGGCCCTCCTTCCCTCTGGGTCCTGGCACCTCTGAGTGCTCCCCCCCCCCCACCTCTGGGTCCTGCCACCTCTGAGTGCCCCCAGTTAGTAGTAGTTCAGGAAGTGTGACATTATCTGATGTGTTGTCTTTGTGCAGAGAAAATAACTATTCCAGCATGTTGGGAGTTACACTTTGGCCATAATCTGCATCATACACTGTAATTACTGTAATTATAGTATCTAAGTGTAGTAGAGGATGAGAGCTACACTCGTGTACCGTCTTCCCACTACTGTCATATAACGCTTTGAAACTACAAGGTACTGATGATTTTGGCCTCCACCGCCTTCTCACTTAACTTATTCCAACAGTCTGCTCTGTTTGCAAAAGGAAACTGTCACGTAAAATCTGTGTGTCATTTGCTAAATTTCTTGAATACCTTGTGTATGTTGGCCTCCTTCTTGACTACTATCAAGTGTTTACCCAGTTAATCTTGATAATTAAAGAATTATTTAGCCATTTCCAAAAGGCTTTGCATATTAGTGGCCTTAATATACAATTTTATACCCACTAATTGACCAATGTTACATCTTCTATGTATTTTAAAAATGTAATATTTATTATTATTTGCAAAATAAATGACTGTTCAAACCACCATTAACACTTTTGGGTGAGCAAGCATATCTCCTACCCTAGTGGTTTTGGACGTTCCACGGGAGCTCGCGGGAGCGTGCAGTAATACTGAAAAGTGTAGACTCTTTTCAACTTTGTCACCTTAATTCTCGTGCTAGGTTTTTCAATTTTGTATCAATGTGTTTGCAATAGAATGCTCAACAGAACTCAAAGCAAATAAACTCAAAAAGCCCGGCTTACCACCCACAGCAAACAGAGAAAGTGAGAGAAAGTTACCCGGGAGCACACTAGAACGATAAAATGTGTTCTCTCCTTTCACTTTGGTTACCTCAATTCTCGTCTTAGGTCTTTCATTTTTGTATCATTGTGTTCGCAATAGAATTCCCTACAGGTGTATATGCAAATATAAAGTCCAAAAGCCCTACGTACCACCCACAGCAAGCAGAGAAAGTGACGGTGCGTTACCCCAGTGAGCGCTAATAAAGAGCAATAAAATGTGTTTACTCTTTTCAACTTTATTATCTCGATTCCCATCCTAGGTCATTCATTTTGTTATCAATGTGTTCGCAATGAAAATCCCTACAGGTGTATATGCATATAATGTCCAAAACCGCCATTTTCACAAAACCAAATGTTTTTTAATTTTTGACGCCATACTTTGTCATCAGTGGGTATTGAACTAGTAAACTTTTGACTCCATACTTCGTCATCGGTGGGCGAAAGTGTTAAGACTGACAGGCAGACTAACTAGACAACTAACTATGTGTATCATATTTTCAGGCAGATAAGATGTATGTTTTTGATCTGCTACTGATTATATATTGTGCTTACATGCACAAAATAATAATTCCTCACCCCCCATATAAACCCACTTGAACATCACAATCAACAAGGGTATGATAAAGCAACTAAAATAGTGGTTATACTGCAGAAAATCCAATAGCTCAATGTGCGACGGGGTGAGACAGTGGGTGGAGCCGGTCGGCCGAGCGGACAGCACGCTGGACTTGTGATCCTGGGGTCCTGGGTTCGATCCCAGGCGGCGGCGAGAAACATTGGGCAGAGTTTTTCACCCTATGCCCCTGTTACCTAGCAGTAAAATAGGTACCTGGGTGTTAGTCAGCTGTCACGGGCTGCTTCCTGGGGGTGGAGGCCTGGTCGAGGACCGGGCCGCGGGGACACTAAAAAGCCCCGAAATCATCTCAAGATGACCTCAAGATAGACAACTTGCAGATCCCTCCCCAAAAAATCCCCATCCATAATAATGTTATTTAATGGATTCTTGCATTCATTATTTATGCTGGGATCAGTTTCATTGGTTCATTCAGTGTCAATACTCGGTGGAAATATAATATTTACTGTTGGTCATGTTTATCAAGATGGGTGCAGAGTCCACCCCTCCTCCCCACCCGAACCTCCCCGGGAGGTGGAGGATGGCAAGGTCGCTTGCACCAATACTGCCTCTTATGTACACTGTATGATGTCTATACTGTACCTATACTCTTATACTGTACCTATAGACTCTTATACTGTACCTATAGACTCTTATACTGTACCTATAGACTCTTATACTGTATTAATAATATCCTACAATCACTACCAAACACCCCTACATGCAGGCAGTGCACCACACTGCGGCTAATGCGCTGCATGCAACCACTGCACTGCAAACTACACTGCAGCCAATGCCTACTAGTGTGTATATCTGATACAAGAGTCTTTTGCCAGCAGGTGATGTGTCCAGTATAATGCCACAACACTTTAGATTTGACCCTATATGATAATACTGGAGCACATATAGTCCTTGTGCCATTGTGGCCCCCTATAACAACAACAACATCCTTTCCCTTGGGTTTTCCTCAGGTTTTGGGTTAATCTCTGCTCCCAAAGGTCCACTTTAGGAACAGAGATCCACTGGACTTGTAGAGATAACCAGATTCTGATTTTGGCTGTCAGGAGGCAGGAGTGTGTTGCAAACCTGGTGTAATCCCTAAGGCTTGGGCAGTACCAGCAGTGCCCAAGGCCTTAGTGAATGAACAATAAAGGCCTTCAGTACTCCCTCTTTATTCTTAGTTTCTCCAGTTCTTATGATCCTCACTACATTACTCTTTGTTCTTGTTTCAACTTTCTATTATAAATGTAATGCACAACTTTTCTTCCTTAACCACGATGCTGCGCAGCCTTAAAATATGATATTCCCGCTGTGCGCCGAAAATAAATTCTTTGCAAAAATATTTTCTCTTCTTGTATTGTTAAAATGAAGTCTCTGATCATGGGGAAAAAAAAAAATATTGTATGTGACATACTTTAGCTATGATGGAGCTGAGAAGTTGAGCAAATTAAGACCACTGAGCGATGGAACGACCCTGCCACCCCGTGGAGCAGCAGTTGCAGCAAATATAAATTTTTACAATTTGATGTTTCTCATTCGTTTCATTTGATTTTTTTGCTGTAATGTTGTTCAAAAGTGTGTAATTTGTGAAATTTATATAGTTCAATGTGTGGAACATCGCTATGCTCAAAATTATGGGGCTCATGTACAGTATGTGATGTGTATATTATATTCTACTGTACAATCAGTCAAACAGTGTTTTTGCTGTTATTACACTATATACACTCAGGTTGTATATACCTATCTACATGTGTATTCACCGTAACAAACCACTAAGTTGGTATGGCGAGTCAAAACAAAGAGTGGCCACGACACAGCAGCCAGCAGATGCCACCTCCCTCCTTAACACCTCTCTCGCCAACACTTCTCCTCCCACCATACTGTTATTATTTTTATTACACTATTTACACATGTTATATATAAGTATTTACATGTTTTGTTCAGCATAACTGTACAACTAAGCTGGTAGGGTGTCCAAGCAACATTGTGGTCTCCAAACACTGCATGACAAGTGACAGCAGCTGACAGCCTCACTCCCTCACCAACACCTCCCTCACCAACACCTCCCTCACCAACACCTCCCTCACCAACACCTCCCTCACCAACACCTCCCTCACCAACACCTCCCTCACCAACACCTCCCTCACCAACACCACCCTCACCAACACCTCCCTCACCAAAATGGCTCCTCCCAACATACTCCTTTTGCTGTTATAACACTATACAGTATACAAATGTTATATATTTGTATATAGTGTAATAGCGGCCACATAACATCATCACAGCTGCCCCTTGTACCCGAGGCCGGCTTCCTTTAAGATCAAGCAGAAGGAAGAGTAATAATTATTAATTATTTATATTACAGTATTATTATAATAATAGTTGTATTTAATAATTATCACTCTTCCTTTTTCTTGGTCTTGAAGGAAGCCGGCCTCGGGTGCAAGGGGGCTGTGACAATCTGTTTAAAACCCGTAGGTTCAAGGCTTGGATGTCCACCTCCTGGGGCTTGTGCGGCCCAAGCTCTGCTTCAGGAGGCTGGGGTCGTCCTTGCTCTTGATGGGGTGGTTCTCCAGCCCAAACCACGGCATCCTCCGGGTTTGGAATCAATGTGCCTTATTTCACCAACTCCAGAATTGACCTCGAAGTTTCTCACAGTTCTTGCAACAGCGCTGGAACCAATCGTATTGGCGTTCGCCTTTCCATTGGAGACTTCAGGCGCTGTGGAGAGGGAAGGGGACCTGCTGCATGGGTAACAGTTTCTTCCCTGTATCAACCTACCCTGGCTTTGCACCCTGGAGAGGCCACTCCTGACCGACAACCAGAGCGCATCTCCATTGTCCCCTGAGACTGATGGATGCCTACTACTATATATAGGTATCTACATTTGTGTTCAGCATAGCGAACCACTAAGCTGGTATGGTGAGTCCAAACAAGAGTGGCTGCCATACACAGATAGCTAACACTACCTCCCTCACCAAGGCTCCTCTTCCCACCATACTACACACACCGCTAATTCTCACTGTAATTCTGCTATTATCAGAATCCTGGTCACTAAATCCTGTAAATGAATAATTTTCCACAATTTTATTTTGTAAAGGAACATGAAGAGTTGTTTCAAGATTCATAGATGGACCAAACAAGGGCAGTGTGCTATGGTTAGCACTGTGAACATCTTGAACATCTTTGTGTTCACTGATATCTAAACATTGTACACAGTCTTTATCACAGTCAGGGTTCTTCTGTAATACTGTACTATCATGGCTAAATAATACCAGTTACATATATATTTTGACATTTTTAGGCGATGCTGTGGTCACAAGCTGAACAGCAGTGCTGTTAGCTCATGCTGCGTGTACCAGTCTTGGTTGTTCACCTACACTATATAGATGCCTTGCATACCTACACTACACAGATGCTGCATACACCAAGCCTTGGTGCACGCAGTGCTGTTATTTTCTTTTTAAATGGCGTTTGTTTACTAGAGCCCTGAGGAAGGTGATGTGAACCCCGTGTAGCCGCAGGAGTTTTGAATGCTATGCTATTCCTATGAGCGCCCTTAGGCACTCTGCTCACCCTCAATCTAGCACCTCAAGGCTCTCTGAACAGTGTGGTGGTTAAAGCATGTTAAATGTTTCCTTAAAGGCTTTCATACTTGTTAATTCTTCTTTTTGCATTAGTTTTCCTGTACATAGTTGGTCTTGAGAATTGTACTCCCCAAGCTGAGCCTGGGGCCAGGCTTGGTTGTTGATGGCTTGATCTGTCGGGTTGTTGCCTGGATCTCTCTTTCAAAGTCAAACTTTGTGAATTTACAATACAGAAATTTGATTTTAAAGTCTTTTGACAAAGTTTATATTGTTAATTATTTTAAAGGAATGTTATACAAGTATACAGAGCTTTTATTTCTTGTATTTAATTTATGCTGTTAATATAATAATAATTATATATAACAAAAATTACAATACAGTAGTATGATATATCTGAGAGAAAATGTTTTGGAGTCGTGTAGTTGAATTAAATTCACGTCTTGGGTCATTCCAGACACACGCATTTCCCCACAATGTTTTTTAAGATGTTAATCTAGTGGGTAATGAGTGCATCTGGGTTGACCTGGGAGACCAGCAATGCTCCAAAAAGATTTTCTCTGATAAAAATCCTGAATTTTATTTTTTACAAAATTACAAAAGGGTTGATTACATGGTAGGTATTTAAATTTTTGTATATAGAGAACTGTAAATCCGGTTATGACGCACAGTGTAATACCTTTACAGCAACCAGAAATGTTTCTGGTTGACATCTAATATTTTAATTTTGATCAACACTGAAGATGGTGTAGGCAACTAGCAAGCTCTCGGCTACATTTGCATAATGTAATTTAACATGTGGTTAGATTTCCCATCCTAGTTTTTTCAGGTGATAAGATAAGTATTGTGAGTTGTGTAGCCTTACACTGGTGGTGTAATGTGTACCTAATTAACACGCATGTGTGTGTGTAATGATCTACGTATAATTTCCTATGTGTAGTTGCAGAATGAGGGCTACACCTTAGTGTTCTCTCTTCCCAATCATTTTTTTCAATAAATGCTTTAAAACTACTAATGGTTTTAGCCTTTACCACCTTCTCACCTAGTTCTTCCAGCTTTCTACAGCTATTTGCAAAGAACTTTTTTTTCTCTCACCTTTGTTTCCTTAGCTTGAATCTGACTTGTTCTTCAAGTTGCAGGTTTCAAAATTTCCTCCTCCTCTATTGTCAGTTCCTATTACTGCACTATTTTGTATGTAGTGATCATATCTCCTCTTCCTCCTATTTTCTAGCTTTGGCATGTTTAATGCCTCCTGCCTCTCATTGTAGCCCATGTTCCTAACTAAATTGTTCCTGGAACTCATTTTTAGTAGTACGTATGTCCTTGCACCCTTTCTAATCCGTTTGCTTTTCTTGAGATATGAGCACCACACTACTGCTGCATATTCCACTTTTGGTCATGCATATTGCATGGAAAATGTTTATTTAATATTTCTCCATATATTTGAGACCTTTGTGATTCTCTGGTGACAACATACTATCCAAAACCTCTCCTAGATCTCTTTCTGTGTCAGTCGTTTTAACAAATTTTCACTTAATTTTGTAGATTAAGTGTGGTCTGGTCTTCCCTATTCTGCATTTCATTATGTAACACTTACGTTGAATTTCATCTGCCATGTGTTCCTGCACCCCCTTATTTTGTATAGATCATTTTGGCGGGCAATGCAGTCATCCAAGTTGGACAATTTTGTATCGTCTGCAAATGTGTTCCCGTAACTCTGTATTCCCTCTCGTAGGTCATTTATATAGATATTAAACATTGCCACTGCTCCTCAATTGAACCTTGAGGCACTCCACTAGTAACATTTCTCCAGTTAGAAGACTGCCTTCTCCCCTAAGATGTGTTCTAACTTCATGAAGTCTCTTGTGCAGGACTCTGTCAAAGGCTTCTTGTAAATCCAGATATATGCAATTGGCCCATCTTTCCCTTCCCTTACTTGCAATATTTCTGTGGCTCTGTTGTGTAAATGAAGTACTTTTGTTACACACTATGTAGCATACACTACATAAAGTAAAAGATAAAAGCCAGAGATTGAGAACAAGGAACAGGACGAACAAATTCACAAGGGCCGTGACGAGGGTTCGAACCTACGTTCGAGAGTATCCCAGATGCTGCCTTAATCGACTGAGCTACGACATGGTAAAAGAATTGCACCTGGAAGTTCTACCGACCTTACTCGGATCCTGCAACCTCTCCGAGACAAACCAGGATTTTACACAATTCCCCCATGCACCCGAACTCTATCAATAAGCTGTTTTACCTCTTCTCCCTTACTTCATTCTTACTTCTTACAAATGAAGTAAGGGAGAAGAGGTAGAACAGCTTATTGACAGAGTTCGGGTGCAGGGGGGAGTTGTGTAAAATCCTGGTTTGTCTCGGAGAGGCTGCAGGATCCGAGTAAGGTCGGTAGAACTTCCGGTTGCAATTCTTTTACCATGTCGTTGCTCAGTCGATTAAGGCAGCATCTGGGATCTTCTCGGGCGTAGGTAAGAACCCTCGTCACAGCCCTTGTGGATTTGTTCATTTGATGCATCACGCTATTGTGATTTCTGTGCGTAAGGAACAGGACTACTGAGACTGAAAAAGAATTGTGTGAAATGCTAAATGAACAGTTCCAAATGTGTTTGTACAAAATGAGGATTTCAGAGAGCCGAACCAAATACCAATTCCAGAACATGGCAGAGAATACATAGAGGTAACTCAATACGAAGTGGAAAAATTACTTGTGGGGCTAGGAAGAAATAAAGTGGTTGGACCTGATGGAGTTTCACTTTGGGTACTGTGAGAATGTGCAATCAAGCTGAGCATTCCAGACATCCTTGTGCACAGGAATCTTAGCAGATATATGGGAAAGGGCAAACAGAGTACAGCAGGGCCTCAATTTACGATAGTAATCTGTTCCCAGAGACGTATCGTAAGTCGAAGCGATTTTTTTCCATAAGAAATAAAGGGAATTTAATTAATCTGTTCCACACCCCAAGAAATATTAACTTTAAAATACATTTTATACTGAATGCAATTTTTTCTCTAACTACAATACAGTACATATGTTTATCTTGCCTTTATGGAGGACTCTTGATGGCGTATGGAAGATGATGATAAGGTGAAGGAGGAAAGGTGTTACTGTTTGGAGAGGGAGTCTCCTTCCATTATAACATCAGGCAGTGATGACTTCTCTGGGGTACACTCTCTCTTATGTTTTGCTTGCATACCACTAGGACCTGGTTGTGGTTCACTGCTTGTTTGTCTCGCTAAAAATTTGTCTAGCGACATTTGTTTTTCCCTTCGTTTTAACATTTGTCTGTAATGATGCATCAGTGTCATTGAAAAGGTTAAGGCAACGGACTACTACAGCTTGCTCTGGGTGAGTCGTTTCAATAAAAGTTTGCATTTCTTGCCACAGTCTACACTACTTCCTAATTGTTGAGGAAGGGTCATTCTGTTCTGCCTCCTCCTTTCCTGAAGAAATTGGCTCGGCTGTTTCTATAGTCATCCTCACATGTTTTCATATGTTGAACCTTACCACTGACTCTCTTGGGACCCATGGCATGATGTATAATAATCAGTTTTATGTTCAAAAAACAATAAATCGCCAAAATACTGGAATTTCTTGTAAGTGTGATCCCCACTAAGTGGGCGGTCTAGTAAACCGAGGCAGGTCGGCCAGTGTGACCGTGAACCATGCGCTCGGTCGACCCGAATGGGTATCAATGAATATCATTGGTCGACACTATCGTAAGTCAAGGTGCCACCGTACTGTACCAATTTATAAAAATGGTAGTCGAGAGGAACCTCTAAAATTATAGAACCGTGGTAGTCAAAACACTTGAAAAAATAGCTAAAGCTAAATGGGTTGAACACCTAGAAAGTAATGACACAATAATAGACACAGTATGGTTTTCAAACAGGAAGATCCTGTGTAACAAATTTACAGTGGCACTTCGATTAATGAGCAGCTCTATCTACGAGCATTTCAAGTAACGCGCAAGCCACTCTCAGAACATTTGTCTCTACTAACAAGCTCTTCCTTGGTTAACGAGCATCTCCACTGGTTCTCGGACACCTTTTACTGCAGTTTTGTTGTTGTTTCGCAAGACAAGTTTTCCACATGACGAGCTCGGTGCCGGAACGGATTAAACTCGTTAATCGAGGTGCCACTGTACTTAGCTTTTACGATAGAGCTACAGAGATACTACAGAAAAGAGTTGGTTGGGTTGATGTTATGGTCAGAAAGATAAGACCTCCATATACATATCTTAAGGG
The DNA here is from genome assembly GCF_040958095.1 of Procambarus clarkii. Classification (NCBI taxonomy): domain Eukaryota; kingdom Metazoa; phylum Arthropoda; class Malacostraca; order Decapoda; family Cambaridae; genus Procambarus; species Procambarus clarkii. Next base: position 38,845,024 of record NC_091163.1, read on the forward strand.
AGTAACTTACAGCATCACTGGAACACACAGCCTGGCCACATATCAATCAAAGTTCTAAGGGAGTAAAAGGCTAGCAACAAATATTCCAGTTTACTGGCATTAAGAACCTTCCACAACAGTAATAAATAAAACACTACTAATATCACACACACTAGCACTATATATCCAGCTTCTCAACAACTGGGCATGATCCATCAAACAAGTCTGTAAACTGCATCAATGAACACTAGCTGACACCAGGAACTTTGCCTAGCGCAGTGGAACACTAGTGCCTATATGCTGCTAATACCAACAAGGATGGTGGTGTGTCAACCAATAACACATGAGGTAACAGGAATAATATCACATACAGCACCTTGGCATTTCACATGTTCCTCAAAATATATCACCTCACTAAGACACATAAAAATCACCTACCACCTTGTATACATAATGGACAACAGCAGAAAATGATCCATATAAATACCTACAATTACATGGGTATAACTCTAGCAGACAACACTACCCAAATAAGGTCACAAATCACGGACTAAACCCCAACAGGTCCGCTCGCCTGAGGAGATCGGAGAATAGTGACGTCTTGAGGCAAGCTTGCCGAGAGGCGACACTGTAAGTAACTCCAATAAGTCAACTGACCGTCAACTTTCAAATCTCGCTAACTCATTTACAATATAAACTCTCTCGGGAACTTCTAATTTACCATACAACAACTTTAAGAGTATAAGGCACAACCTTACATAATGATATATAATAATAATTCAATACATTAAAGAAATTATCATGAAAGACAAAATAAGTACACAAAGAATTTGCATGGATACGAGATGGCAACACTGGCAAAGCTGGTACTTCACTGGGGAGAGGGGAGGGGGGGGGGAAGGATTCAACGACATTCGCCAACGGTTATACATATGCATACAAAGATCATAAATATATTAAATATATACAACATGTGTATCATAAGATTGTCTAAGTGGAAAACATTTCACAGTGCCATAATTTCATATAATGTACTGACAATGGGACAATGCTAGGTACAATAAAATGGAATCTTCTCAGTATACATGTGATGAATACATATGGAAACTAAATGTATACACTCTCTAACATGGTCCACATAATGTTACCTATATAGCATTGATGTAGCATTACTTACAATAAACATACAAGGATGTTTTTAATATCTATGACATTAGGCTACTGCTATAACTAGACATCTAATATATATATCCACAATTACATGTCATACATCTTTGATACAGAATTTATATAGACTTGGAAATGTATGTCACACATTGACAATATATAGAATAAGAATAATATACGGTAACCTGAGATTACATCATATACACAATATTCGTGATACGAGGCTATCAACCAAGATATCACTGTATAGTTTGAGCACACTCATACACCAATCTCAGTATAATCATACTGGTGTATGCATGGTCATAACAGTTGATTGTCTATCTGGACCAAAAAATACTTTTGATAGTCCCACATAAGAGGCTGCTCTGGAAACTGGAACATGATGGAGGGGTGACAGGGAGACTTCTGACATGGATGAAAATTTTGTTAACTGACAGGTAGATGAGGGCAGTAATCAGAGACAATGTATCTGACCGGAGGAGTGAAATAGTAATAATAATAATACAGTAATAGTTAATTCAGGTAAAAGTACATACATACGAAATGAGTTAAACAGAATGTTGGATTTCTAATTAGAGCTAGTACATAGTATGCCTAAAGCCACTAATACGCACTGCGTTTCAGGCAAAAGATTTTGGGGTTACTAGCAGAGTACCACAGGGTTCAGTTCTTGCATCAGTAATGTTCATCGTCTACATAAACGATCTACCAGAAGGAATACAAAATTATACGAACCTGTTTGAGAATGATACCAAAATACTTGGGAAGACAGGAGACGCAGACAATAGTAATGCCCTTCAAATTGATCTAGATAAAATAAGTGCTTGGAGCGTAGAGTGGCAATTGGAATTCAATTTGAATAAAGGCATGTTATGGAATATGGAATCTAAAAAAATAATAATAAATAATAAATGTTTATTCAGGTAAGGTACATTTACAAGGAGGTTTTACAAAAATTTATAGATTTATAGATAGAGCTAGTACATACAATGCCTAAAGCCACTATTACGCAAAGCATTTCGGGCAGAATAGACCACACACAACTTACAAATTATGTGGAGAGGAATTACAGAACTCTAATAAAGAACGAGACCTAGGGGTGGTTTTGGATAGTAAGCTGTTGCCAGAGGAACTCAAAGAACATTGTGAGAGGAGCATATGCGTTGCTTTCCAACTTAAGACTTGCTTTTAATTATATGGATGGGGAAATACTAAAGTAACTGTTCATGATTTTTGTGACCAGAACTGGAGTATGCAGCAGTTGTATGGTGCCCAAATCTCAAGAAACACATAAATAAATTGGAAAAGGTGCAGCGGCATGCTGCAAAATGCCGTTGCATTTTGCACTTTTCCGGAACTGAAACACAAGAGATACGAGAAGAGACTAAAGGCGTTAAACATGCCAAAACAAAAAGTTGGAGAAAGAGAGGTAATATGATCACCACTTACAAAATACTAACAGGAATAGACCAAATTGACAGAGGAATTCTTGAAACCAGCAACTTTACAAACAAGAAGACACAGATTCAAGCTAAGAAAACAGAGGTGCTGAAAAAATATTATAAAATTTTCTTTTGCAATCTAAGCATTATACGACAGAGTACTGGGAAGATGGGGCACACGAGCGTAGCTCTCATCCTGTAACTACACTTAGGTAATTACACAATGTGCCACATAGTCCTCCTGGCTTGGCATATTCTTTTGATAAATACTTATTGTGCCAATTCATTCAAAATCCTAACTTTCTGACCATCATTGTCATTACTTTCCAGGTACTCTGCACTCTTGATTTTAATCATTTGTTCTAGTGCTTTTACTACCATGCTTATCAGTGTTACAAGTCCATAGTGTAGTAGGTCTTCCTTGTTTCCAAATGTCAGCTAGGTTCCGTGTTTATGAGGATATTTACAAGATGATGTGAACACTAATCTCGAATGCACATTCCCTTGGCATCCAAAGTGAGACTCCATCTGGTTCAACTGTTTTATTTCTATCCAGCTCTCTGAGCAGTTTCTATTTTTCTAGATACTTCTGTATAATCTAATTTATATTCTAAAGTCAATATTAAGGCTAGTTTTCCTGAAAATCTCATCTCGCAAACAAGTGTACGTATAACAGTTTAGTGTTACGTGCATTTCCCTTTCTGTATCGGTCTCGCTCGCCCATTTGTAATCTTTGGATTTTCTTTCACTTGCAGTTTGCTTTCCATGAATTTTAGAATTGGCAAGGTTATGTCTTAAATTTGTCTGCTATACCCCTCCTCAGTGTGTGTCTCTTCTCACCTTTAGAAAAGTTTCATGATTGTTTATAGTATTATGTTTGTGGATTTGCCTTCTTTATTTATTCAGTATTTTTATTTTGAAAATCGGTAGGCACCATGAGGCTCCTCATTAATTCATCACGTTAATATGATTTCTTTGTGTAATAATTATTTTTATCTTTTGTTCTTTGGCTCTCATAATTTCTATTAACCAGCCATGTTTTCTTTATTTGCAGTGAAGGTAAGAGGTAAAGAGCAGGTAAAAGAAACAAAGTAAGATTGTTTCTTTTACCTGCTCCTCACCTCTCATCTCACTCTTACCTTATACATTTGCCTGTACCTTCCTCTCTTCTATTACGCTACTTGATAATGGTCCAGGACAGAAACGTTGTAATTTCTTCACTTTCTGATGTGTGGCTTGGTCATCAACAAGACATACCCGACCTCTCTTTTTTTTTTTTTTCCCCAGACCAGTGAAGAAGCAGCATCAGAAACAGGCTTGAGGTCACCTATGTTAGTATCAACCGAACTATACTAAAACACTGGTTACCTTCTTGTGGTATACTTAATAACTTTAAAATCACGTTCTCCAGTGCTCACCGTACGGGAATATACACAATGTTCGTTGAAGGCATTGCAAAGTAAGAAACAACCTAATATTTAACCTCAATTAACCAGCCACCTGATTGACTGCCCTGAAATGACTCGTACAACACACACTCGAGATGGCCAGCATTCACACACTCTCGTCTCTCGATCAATAAGAAGCGGTTACATTGTTTGACATCTTTCCAGAACATACAAGCAAAACCTTGAAATATTGTGTAATCTGACTTTCATACGGACACGTACGTATTACATAGTACGTATTACATTACTTTCACTTGCAATTTACTTTGTCACTTATTAAATCTGTCAATGGTTAACAGGCATTATTGGAATATACATAATGTAGTACTGTACTGTAGTGACCGTAATTGGGGAATAATAAGTGTACTACCCACTTTTGAATAAGGCATAGTGATGATAACATTTTGTCCTGGTACAAGGTAATCATGAAATTTTTCTGATATCCCTGAACACCTTTCGCACTTTCCAAAGTCGATCATTTCGATCAACATTTGAAATGTTTTCAAAGTGTAGGCAATGCAGAAGTATCGGGAACCTGTCTCGTAACATGTACTTGTTGAACACTGGGCTTGGAACAGCGCTGTCTTTGTTTCAATAATCCTGTACCTGTATTATGTACTTTACGGAATGTTTCAGACGATTGACAGGGAATTGGGAGTTGGATGCATCTGCATCAGCCATGGTTGCTCGCTCAGAACTGAGCCTACCTGCGGCCCTGGGGCATGCTGGAAATTTTGTTAAAGATCGCTGCCGCTCACTGGAGGCCTCGGGTCTCCTCGTACCCAACCTACCGCGCGTGTGTTTTGGATCTTACGATATCTTAACATCGCTCCCTTGTCGGGAGGCGCTCAGCCATACCCTGGGCTTAGTCAGGTGGTACAGTGCAGTGGTTAACAAATCAGTCGTGAGATAACCAAAAGAACTTGTAAAAGTAGTCTTCAAATGGTTCACGAAAAGAATAAATATAGAATTTTACTTTCTTAGAATACTTTTGAGTATTATGATGTGATGGGCTGGGTATTCTTTCCATGGTTGTCATCAAGGATTCTAATACCATCTAGTATATATAATAATTTGTTTTTCAGTTGCGACAGTCGCAGAGCTACTGTACAGACACAGAGTGCTTCAATGAATGTGAGTATATTATACAATATTATGTTTTAACCATTTCAGAGACTGTCAAAAATGCCTAGATAAAATTAGTTTTTTTACCTTAAAAATTTCTTTTCTTTTACAGAAGATGATGATTAATAGAAATGGTTTGTTTTTATTTCTCATTGAAAATGTTGTATTTCCTGCCAGTCCTCCTGGTCTCATGACTAGTCATTTCTATGTACAGTTTTGGAAGCTGTCCATCTTAATGTTTTCAAAGTGTAAATAAGTGATTATCTTTCTAGCCTCTGCTTTAGGGAATACAGTTTAAGAAATTTTAAATATTTAAAATAATTTGGAAACTTTATCAAGTGGATTTAGCAGTAAAAGATCTTTAAACATTCTCCAGATCAGTAATTTCTCCAGCTTTGAATGGGGTAGTTATTGTACAACAATATTCCACGCTAGAGAGCACTAGGGTCTTGAAGAGTATCATCATTGGAATGGCTTTTCTTGTGGTTGTGATGACTACTTTACTGTGTTCTTTAAAAGTGAAGTCGCTGCTTATTCATTCTCATGGGTCCCAATACTCGAGATATCTCACAAGTGACCCGACTGGCCTCTGTGCTTGCTTGTTTGACAGGCATAAGTTCGCATTTCTATAGTGACAATATTTATCCTTTTGAATTTTTTTCAGTAGGCTTCTGCTGTTACTGGATAGCTTGAGTGTCCTTGTATAAAAGTGATAACCAACTCGCACATCAGAAGATGACGAGACGATGACGTTTCGGTTCATCCCGGACCATTATCAAGTAGATTGTGATAATGGTTCAGGACGGACCAAAACGTAGCCATCTCTTCAACGTCTGCTGTGTGGTTTGGTCATAATATCTTCAGCCGTGTTATTGTGACTCATCATTTGTATAAAAGTGTTTTGTATATTGGTCGAGTTCAGCTTTTGTGACATTATTCTTCAGAGTTTTTCGTTTTATTTTTAACTACATTCACATTTTTTTTTGGCTGTTCGATAAACATTGACACTAGTTATGTGACAACTTAGGTTGGAAAGGCAGGGTTCAAGCATTAACAGCCCGATCCATTAGACACAACTAGGTGAATATATTGATTCACGCTTGCATAGGTGAATATAGGGTATAGTTGAGATGCTATACGTGTGTTGGTGGGGATGGGGTTTAAATTTTTTGTTTGTTTAGCCTTGACAGTATTGATGTGAATGTATTTTTCCATTCAACTCTTCAGGCAAAAGTCGTCTTCACTTGGTATGAAATGAGTTTCCTGCCATTGATCATCTTGTCAATCTCTGCACAAGATGTTCATTTTGATCCTCGTGGTATTTGGTTACTGACTTGTTCGCTGCACATTTGCCTACAAACACTCGGTGTTATGCCAGTTTGAGGGGTCCAGTTGGGCATTTTTCCTTTTGCTTTCCTTGCCTTTCTCTTTTTAGTGTTCCTGCTGGTGTTCATTGAAGCTGAGGCCATGTTCCAACCTCTTCATGTGGTCTTTCAGTGAAAGTCTGCTTGTGCTGTTTAAGAGGTCCAAGCCCTCTATGATGACTTACTGTTGGTGAATAAGGGTTCTGGTGGGGAAGGTTATTAAGAGTGAGTGTGCTGGATGTTGGCCACCTCAGGAGCACAATATATAAGCTTTGGTCAGTCCTTTCTGTTGCCCTTTTATTGTGAACTTCAGTAATGGTGTGGTGGGGAGACACGAAACCCACTGTGTTTGTGGTCCTCTGACATTAGGTTCTTTCACTTGTTGGGTATTTTATCGAGCACTTTGATTTTAAGTATCTTGGGAATTGCATTGTATGAGATTTTTTGTGTAATGATATTTTAAAAAACACTCATATCCATGGATGTATTGTCATCAAAGGAAATGAAGGTTTTCAAACGAAGGTAATCTGTCCTTGGTTGAGTGGTGGATGTTCATACAGTAATCAGGTCACATGTGGGGGGGTGAACCCTGTTTACCTCTAGATGCTGATGGTGCTTCACCTCTAATGTTAGCTTTCCTATGATGTTTATTGTGCAGGTAAACTCCTTCTGGATCCTTTTCCGAGACCAGTGGACCATCATTTTCCGAATGTGTGCCACGTAACAATGGTTTCTTGGAACCCTCAGTGGTATCGTGATGGTGTACTCACCTAGTTGTGCTTGTGGGGGTTGAGTTCTGGCTCTTTGGTCCCGCCTCTCAACTGTCAATCAAGTGTGTGTGGGAAAGATGATGTTCTTCCTCCCCCCCCCCCCAACAGTCGCTAAGGAGCCTCCCATCCCCTGAGGGGGCTCGCCAAGTGGGGTTGGTGACATAATATAACATAACTCTCCTACACATAACCAGGGCGGGGGGGGGAGGGAGGGTTAGATTGGGGAGACCAAGAGAGAACCCACCAGAAAGAGACATTTTATTACATTCAAAGCTTTATTTTTGTTAAATCCTTGTTTCCTTCATTTTTTTGCTCCAAACTCATCCCCAGAATAATTTCTAGCAGTATATGAAGGGTAAAACTTGTGATGTTTGTTTAACTTCAGTGCCAGGACCAACACCATCAACTCAAGAGATGGGCTCGGACAGCATGATGCTGCTGGGCATGCTGTGGGCACTCCTTGCTGTAGTTCTCTTCTTCATGCGTCCCTCAGCATTACGAACTAATCCCAATGCTAAACCTGCAAACAGCAACCAGGTACTGATTAAATTTCTTTTAAAGTATATTATACCAACCCGTCCTCCTAAAAAGAACGTCACTTTTGGCTCGTATGCGCACTATGGCCAAATTTGGATGTAATCTGAAATGAAATCGACTCACAAAAGTGACGTTCTGTTCCGTTTTCTATTTGAGTCGTCCGGCGTACGCGCAGAGGTTATAAGAGGACACTTTAAATTAACGTTTTTCATAACGTTTTGAAACTTTATGAGAATTTCCTGCTCACCTAACCTATCAGAGGACCCTTAACTTACTGTTGTTGAAAAAAAAAATCCGAAATTTATTTTCATATTTTTTTCAATTTCAAATTGTCCAAAATTGGCCATACTGGCAAACGGCCAAAAGCGACGTTCTGTTTAAGAGGACAGGTTGATTATACAGTATTTGCATTATGCCTTGTCTTTCTCTCTTCCAGTAATACAATTTGATAAGAGCCCATAATGGATCAAAACTTTGTCATATTAGTTTCATATGTGTGGGTCAAGTTGTTAGTTTCAGCCACGTAATTGTGACCTTATCTTTACATACAGTATATAGTGCTTTTATTTTTTGTTAACATGGATTTGCCATCTAGCATTAACTTTCAAATTGTCTTGGACAGGTGCTCATATTTTCTGGGGGGAGCCCCTTTGGCTCCCGGGAGCTTATCCAGGCTGATATGCTAATGTCAGACTTTGGCATCAGTCATGTGTATGGAGTTCTATGGGCCTACCGGGGACCATGAGCCATAACCTGGCCCCCCCTCAGAGAGGCAAGGGGAGCAATGGGCTATAGAAACCCCCGTGTGGTTAGAAGCATTGTGTCTGCCATCGACTGGGTCAGGCACCCAGAAAGGTAAGCATCCCAAAACAAACCCCTATT